>NW_010240553.1:0-40574 GCF_000690775.1 Eurypyga helias | reverse complement strand
GGTGCCGGAGGCCTGCGGGGTCTCCCGGGCCAGGCCGCGGCGTCCATCCCGCTGCGGTGTGGGGCGGAGGTGTTGGGTGTGCCCCGCCGGCGCCTGTGCTTCGAGGTCTGCCGGGCAGGCAGGGAGACGCCTGGCCAGGGAGGTCTCCGGGCGGTGAGGTGGCGGCTGCGAGTTCCTGAGCAGATAGATGGGCGATGGGAGTCAGGTCTGGCTTGGGCCTCTCCTGGGAGGGAGAGGAATGTAACTGGGGCTGTCTCGAGTTGTTCTTTTGAAATGAAATATATGGGTTTCTGCTTGTCAGAGTGTTGGATAGCCTTTTTGGTGGGTGATTTTGGCTTTTTCTGCTTGGGAGCCATGCGGATGCAAAACAGAAGTGACTTCAGCTGTTGGCTGCCAAAACCTTTTTGTTCTCTTCAGCACTACACAGGAAGAAGAGTTTTTTTGTGCTGAGCTGTTCTTTTTGTGTGGTGTGGTTGTGTTGTTTTTTTTTTTTCTCCCCCCGTTTCACTAGGTAAGATGAAAATATGAGGGGGGAGCAATATTTATATTGCAGTTCTCTTTAGTCACAGAAATGAAATGACTGGAGATAAACAGCTTTCTTGTGGTAAATGGCTGGGTTTATTTCATTCTGAGAAAAAGGGTGAAAAAAGATGCATAGTTCTTTTATAAAGAAAACTTGTTGAGATAAATGCTCTTTAGGTGTCTAAAGTGGATACATGTTTTTAAAAACAGCTTATGATTGGCCTGTACAGATGCAGTTTAAAAACATTGTGTGCTTTTCCTGCAGACTGTGTGTTACTCCATCTATTTTCCTGTAGTGAGGTTACTATCTCCCTTCTCTGTCACACAGCAGGAAACCTCGAGCTGTCTCCCAAGCCTTCTACTAACCGGACAAGAGGCAGCAAATGCAGGGAATTTCATTGGAAGGTCAAAATGCAGCTGGAGGGTTGGTGTGCATAAACGCTTTGGTGTGTTTACCTCTTCCTTGGGAGTCATCCTCCCTTTCCTGGAACTTCTTGGGATTCTTCTTTCTGTAGAGTTTGATTAAATCAGTGAAATGGTTGGCAGGCAGTTAGGGGCAGGATGTAGGAAGACAAAGTGTGATAACAGAAACTTCCTTTCACTGAGGAAAATGAGCAAAAAGTGTTTAATTTTGTTTGCTTTACGTACATCAGTTTAGGCGCTGGAGGCGGAATGTGCCAAGATTTCTGAGGAGTTGGTGTGTTTGGAGGGCAGATTATTTTGTTTAGATAAGAGATTCAGATTTAAGTAGGTCTTGAGTCTTGATAGAGGCTGAATTCTGAACGAGACTCAGGCAATGCTGGTTAAAGCATCTGCAGCAGGCCCATCCAGCACTTCAAAAAACGACACAGCAGTAATTCGGATGTAGGACTTTGGGGTTGTTGAGGAGTCTCCCTTTTGCAGACAACACTCTCTCATAAGGTCATTAATAAATTATTAATGACTTTCTTAAAACTTGTGTAGGCTTTTAGTTTCCATTACTCTTATAGGAAGGTTACTCCTTTGCTCAGGAATCTTTTGCTTGTCTGTATTTATTTATGACCACTTTTTCCTGAGTGCTAGCATTGTCCCTTTTGTTTGAATTGTTTGCTTTCAGCTTTGGTGTTTGCATGTTTGGTGTATCTAAGGCCAAACAACCTGTTTTGTGAAGCTAGGCAAGCTGAGCTCTCTGTTGTCCTTGGGAGCAGCTTTTCCTTTGCCTAGCCCACCACGTCTTTCTGCAACATGTTAGGTCCTGAAGTCTTGAATTTGGAAGTTAAGGGCTAAAATTGGTTCCAGCAGCTTTCTTTGCTATACTGTAATTTCCTTTTAAGCTTTTTTTTTTTTGGTGGGAAGCCTTTGGTATCTCCTCTTTTGCTTCTGTAGGCTGAAGTGTGATTTTTTTTTTTTTTTTACCATGATATCTTGGAGTGTTAGATGATACTGTGGTAAAAATGCTGCTGTACTATTAACATTGTTCCATAATTACCAGTTGTTCATTGCTATTCTGCTGCATAATTCAGATGTAATATGAAACATCTTGGCTGTGTAAGTCTTCTGGCATGGTTCCTTGGCTCAGTAAAGATTACTGCTATCCTCCGTCTTTTCCGACCATTCTTTTAGGGTAGATGCATTTCTCAAACTTGTAAGGGGAAAGACGTAATTTGTTTTGGCTTCCTTGCAGGGGCTCTTTCTCAAAGCACTGGAGCAGGGAGGCGTTTCCACAGATGCAGGGTCTGTGGGCCTGGGAAGGAGAATGTGCTGCAGAAAGGAGCATGTGTGAGGAGCGGTTTCTGACTAGAAGCTGCCCGCTGTTAGGCTGCAGGTGCGTGGGTTCAGAAGCTTCCTCTGCAAGAAATAAACTAATCTTTCTAACACAGCGCTGTTCACAATAGCAGTACTTGACCTCACCTGTTTCTTCCTGCTTGGCTGGAACACTGACTTTCTGTAGCTGGTTGGGAGTCAGAAAAATTCCAAATTCTGATGCTGTTTTCATCTGTCGCAAAGCCACCGCTTCCATTTGAAGTGTTGAAGCACACCTTGTTCATATTTCTTGTGTTTATGCATTATGGAGTTTCGCTGTTCCTACTTTTAGAGCACCTGAAAGAGGATTCGCAGTAAAGGTTGGAAAGCTTGACTAGAGAAGAGGGTGCAGAGGCAGAAGTGAAATCAAGAGGCTGATTGCTGTTTTGAACACTGAACTGTCATTCAGAACCCCCACTAAGAGTTCTTTGCCTATAATGTTGTTTTAGCAGGCACTATTAATATCCAAAAAGCTTCCTGTGAATGATGCTGAAAGGAAGTGATGGTGTTACACTCTCAATATGTCTAAGCTGATAATTGCTCTGGTTTTAAGCTGGAACTGTTTATTTGTGTTCAATCTGGATGACCCAAGGTTAAGAGCAAGCTGTAGCCTATCTATGTGTATGGTTCCCAAAGGAAAAGGCTGGCCAGATAGAATAATGTAAGGTTATTAATGGTTGTTGGTAGTTGATGTTGCAGAGAGGATGTAGGAATGAGCCATTAAACAATTGGAAGAAAACACAAGTAGAGCATCATAAGGCAAGGAGAGAAAAATGATGATGCCTCTAAGGTACTATTGCTTCTGGCAGGTATTTATGGCTTCAGGCAAAATAATTTTCACCTCTGATCCTGCCAGTGCCTTTGAAAGTGTCTGTCAACTGCTCTGAAATTTTCCTTTACTCCTCATCTCACTTTCTGCCGGTTTCTGAGAAGACAGATCTTGACCAAATGAATTGCAGATTGTACTGACATTGGTTTTTACCTTTTACTAAAAAGCCTTACTAGTCAAAATCCATTTTGCAAAAGGTGGGTTATACACTATGGGTGTCCTGTGGTAGGTGCTTATAGCCCTATCGTAGGCTTCGATTCTTCTTGCCATCAAGGATGCATTGTTTCTATTGATGTTATTAAATTAATGAAAACAACAGATTGCTGTTCATCAGGAAAGGCATGTCTCTCAAATGCTTTTTTTCATTCAATACTAATAGGTGCTGAGAAGATAATATTCAAAGAAAGTTTAGCAAGTATCTAAGTATGTTAAAATACCCGCTTCACTGCGGGGTTTATGTAGTTGCAACAGAAGAAATAATTGACGGAAGTCTCTGATTTTTAGCATTCCAGTTTTTCCTCCAGCAAGAAGCTGACGGTCTCTAATCTGCAGCAGCTCCTAGGCTGCTGTCTTTTCATGTCTTGTGACCGTTTCTGCTAGGAAGTAGTGGGATAAGAGGATTTATTTGAAAATAAATAAATATCCAACAGTTACTATGTCAGTACAGATGGCTCTTCAACATTTTTTATTAAAAAAAAAACCCCAAACCAAAAAACCACAAACACATGAAAACTATTACCTAATTAACCATTCTGTTCTTATTCTTACTTGTCAGCCCTTACGTTTGCTGTCCATGGGTTTCAGTACTGCAGAAGCAAACAAAACTAATCCTAACTCTGAGTTTTACCAAACTGTTTTTCATGTTGTTACATAAGTTAGTAACATTCTATTCAAATAATATATCAGTCTTGAAAGCCTTAATGTAAATTAATACCTCATCTATTTGGTTGATAATGAGGATAGTTTAAAACATGTGAGAGTTGTGCCCATGAAAAGACTACAGGTAACCGCAGGCATTAGTGTTGTAGTTGCCATTTCATTTTTGTCATGTTTTCCCCAAATGTGTCCCACGAAAGGGTCTGTAATAGGCTTAAGTTTTCCTAAATGTACCCTTCTAACACGTTGCGTAGAGTTTTGCAGTATGTCTGTGTGTTCGTTTTAAAAAGCCTCAGAACAGGAAGCTAATGCAGAATGTGTTGCTGATAATGTGCGCAAGATCTCAGTAAGTAGTATTTTGCTCAAGCTTATTCCATGTGAAAACACCACCTCTTGCTTTTTAACTTTGCCTTTCTTTTTTTAAACATTAATGTTGCTCAAAACCAGGTAGCTCTCATTTTATCATTTACTGGTTTTGGAACTATGTTTCTTAAGTAATTTATGTGCATCTGATTGAGAGGAGGGGGCGTGAAATGTTTGTCCTGAGATACACCAAACATTCAACACACATGAATGCATGTTTGGGCATTAGTTCTACCTTGTTTTGCTGCCTGCTGGATCCCTATTGCTCTCATTTAGTAATTCCTTTATACAGGTGTGACTCTCAGGTTTCCATTTCTGTGGGCTTTACACTGCAAGCTTCTTTATCTTGGGACATTGTGCAG
Organism: Eurypyga helias; assembly: GCF_000690775.1. Classification (NCBI taxonomy): domain Eukaryota; kingdom Metazoa; phylum Chordata; class Aves; order Eurypygiformes; family Eurypygidae; genus Eurypyga; species Eurypyga helias. Next base: position 35,840 of record NW_010240553.1, on the reverse strand, counting down.
TTATTTTGGAATAGTACCTATCCATGTAAAATGCTGAGCTTGGCTGTGGGGGCTGTTAGCTGGACCCTCAGTGTGTGGGGAGGTGGGAATGTGCTTGAATTAGTAGGGTGAAGAGGTAAGTGAAAACATCCCCTGGTTCTGGGGGTTTAAGGAGAGGGTGGTGAGGGATGGAGGTATATGCTTCATTCTACACACGTGTGCGGGCTGGTCCTGTCTCCATGCCTGGTAACACTGCTGTCACTCAGACAACAGGGGCCGAGAGCCCTTGTCTTTGGGTAAATCCCGACGCTGTACATAACCACATAGAATTGTGGCAGTGGTCATGTACAGCTTGACACATGCTGCTTTTTAGTTTTTAGCATTCCCACATAAAAAGACATCCTGAAGACCTAAATTAATTGCCTCTGAAATATTTCAAGTGTGGAAGTTTTGTCTACTTAAGAATAACAATGAGACAAAAGTAGATTGCGATGAAAAGAATAGCACCACAAAAAGGCTTTGGAGTGTATTGTTCCTACTGATGGATAATTTAGCTTTCACAGCAGTTTTACACAGAGCACTTAAGCTCGGTAGATGAAAAGCAAATTTAAGTCCCTCGAGTCCTCACTAATTATACCACAATGAGTAGCTATGGAAATGTCAACTGCAAAATGTGATTGTAATGCAGCATTACCGTGAGGCATCTTTTGAATGCAAATTCAGACGTGCATTTATGGCTCCCAAAACAAATGTAGCACTGCCCCTTTCTGAAAGGGTGTAGTGGTGTTTGGCCGTGGTCTTTGTATGCAAACAACAAAATCTGGATGCTGTGGGCACAGCTTGTTTTCTGGTGCTTGGTTTCTGAACTGTCATGGTTTTCTCTGTAAACTCATAGGGTGTTTTTGAAACTCGGGAAGAGAGTGGGAAAGGTGCATTCTCAGGTGCTGGTTACTGCCGACCTTGCTCTTCTGAGCACTCTTATGCCGTTCCAGCCGGTGGAAGGTGCTTACTGACTTAGGTGAGAGTGCAGAATCAAATACTGAATAATGTTAAAAACATGCTGTGCTGGACATAAGTATTCTGACACGTTCTATTTATCTGTCTACCTCTATATATTGACTCGATCAAGGAAGGAATTGTTGAAGGAAGTAAACTGACAAAAGTCAGCCTGAAGTAAACTTCCAAATGAAATGAAAACTGACATTATTTCAGTTACATAAACAAAGTAACAAAACCGTTGAGCATACTCAGTACTAAGAGTGGAACTCGGAAAGGATGTGCTTAAGTGATTAATTAAATCCTGTGTGTTTCCTTGTTCCTTTTTGCACATCCAGGATGAGTGAAGCAGCTGTTTGGGGATGACTGGAATTAATTTTGCTCAGAAGCAGGGCCGACTTTCTGCTAGCACCTGTTTGTATTAGTCTTGCATTCCTCGTTAATCCCCTTCTGACTTCATCATTCCAATTCCTTCTCCATCTTTCAGATCTCCTGCAGCCTTTCCTTTGTTTTGAAAAGCTTCATGAAAAGCACATCTGTTTTAGGATCTCTGCATACAATTCTGTCGTAGGAAATTCTCACCCTTGGAAATGATTAAAAGCATGTCATTTGCAGAGCACTCCGATTTATACAGCGGACATTGACCCTGTCATTCTATGCTGCAGGATGGTTGCAGGAGTATGGTAGTGCCATTAGGCAATAAAAAGTTTTATATACATGGAGCAGTCTTTCACAAGCATTTCTGTCAAATTAGGACAGAACCTGAGTCCTAGAATAGTAAAGACTAATTTGCAAAGAAATAAAAACCTGCTTTGAACACAGCAAAGGCAGTGAGGCTTTAATTACCCCTGTAATTCAAGCTGTAAAAACTTTATGGATTTGTTTCAAACTGCTGGAAAATGTGCTTAATCTGGAGTATGTTCCCTCATAAATTTTACCAGCACCATGGCCAAACCTCACAATGTCACTTGGCACGTTATTGCAATGATTTACTGGTAGCAGGATCCTCTGATAAGTGAAGTAAGTTTTCTGCTGGTAAAAAAGAGGCCCTTTTTTCCTCCTTGCTCTGTTTTGTGAGTTATGACCACTTGCAGGTGCCTCTAGAAAGTGTAAGTGTTGTCTGCTCATCAGAGGATTTAAGATGCTGGTGTTGATCTTTATCTCTCTTTTTCACACCCTGTCTTGCAACCAATTGTAGGTTTTCACCTTCTACCATGTATATCAAACTTGTTAGTGGGAAATGATGTGTGACTGTGCGGAGACTGACTTTGGGTCATCTTCTGAATCAGATATGCCCGAAATTTCGGTGAGCTGAATTTGAGATCTGGAGGGGTAATGCTTCTGTCTCATCAGCTCCTTCCTTCATCCTGGTGTTTACAAACATCAGTTGTTTGTCCAAACAGTGTTTTGAAGTGGTATTACAGGCTAGTTCAAATGGGTCATATGCCATAGAAAGTAAAAGCAGGTGGAGTGGAAAAAGGAATGTGGAAAACTGTCCCTAGATAAAAGCCTGCCTTTAGCCCTGGTTTTCTTTTAAGTCCTTGAGACAGAGCTCTTGGCACGAAAGAGAACAGGAGTGTGCATCTTTGCAGTGGAGAACAGAGAGGGTTAAGCACTGAGATCAAAAGGAACAAGTAGGGCTGAAGTCGTGGGTTGTGGAGGGTCAGACTGCACCCTTGCACGGTTGGCTGATCAAAGGGAGTGCTGCTTCGGGAAGTCTAAGGCAGGAAAAACCTTTGCCCGTATCCCTTCTCCAGCAGGCTCCTATGGGTAAGCTTTGTGTGGCGTTTCCTTGTTTGCTCACATCTTTGGGTAATGGCACATCAGCTCTTCACAGGCTGCTGCCAGCCTGTGTTTTTCATGTCAAAATCAGAATTGAAGCATGCCAAGAGAAATCTGGGGAAGCTTGCAAACAGTAAGCAGGGAGATTGCTTCTTATTAGCTAATGATGAGTGACTCGCCTGCAGCGAAGGAGCGGCGGACTGCTGGGTTTACAGTGTTGGTTGGAGGGACGCTACTGCTTGTGCACAGAAGCTGCCCATGTGCTGGCAGCCTCCTGGTCCTGCTGTGCACTAGGCAAAATTTCCTGCACACCCTCTTCGGTGCTTGCCGTTGAAGTTGCTGACCACATTGTCAGGGCATAAGAAGAGATCAGCAGTAGATTGAAACTGATGATGTGACAGGTTGAAGATTGAAACTGATGATGTGATTGAAACTGATGATGTGACAGGATGATGTGAACCTCGGGGAAATCAGGGACTTGATTTGAGATGTGGGCTCTGGTGCTGAGGATGGCATGGTTTGTACAGGTTCTGCAAGGTAGTGTAGTGCCTGAATATTTTGTTTCAGCGATCCTAAATACCCTGAGCTTACTGTGTAGATGTTTTTTCTCCCCATGTTTGGAGTCGAATAATTGCTTAAACAAAATAGCATTTGGACAAGATCGAGCAATAGTGTTTGACAGTAAGTGATGTGGTTGCAATTATTGGACTTCAGGCTTACGCAGAGTGCAAGAACACATAGCTGGCAACATTTCTAGTATTTCTAGAATAATTTCTAGTGTATCTAGTATTTGTAAATGTATATTTATAAATTGATAGCATATATACATTTCTAGTACATCTAGAATCATGTCCTGGCACTGCATCTGAAATGAGTAAATTCTTGGTCGCTGTGAGGTCAGGAGTGATTCAGTATTCCTGACATGATAACCAAGAACCACAGGCTTCTTTGGGAAATGGAGTAAGTTCACAGTCATTGGATGTCCTTTGAGCACTTTTCCATTTAGAAAAGGTTATGTTAATTTTTTCTTATTTGTTTTTTACAGCAATGCTGAGTGACAATAACTCTGTGAAGCTGAAAAGTGATTGTTCACCTCCTGTGCAATGGTGTAAAGTGGCTGCACGTGAAGATGAGAAGACCAAGCTGGTTTTTAAAAGGTACTCGCAAGTAAGTGTCATTGTCAAGGCAATGTAAAGGTCATTCGCTCTCCCTCTAGCCTGGGCAGTTGCAAAAAGGATACAAAAAATCAAGGGATGAGATTGCTATGGGAACGGAATGGAGGGTTAAGCACACAGCTTTCCCTGGGACACCTAAAACACTTGAAGGAGCCCAGGCTCTCTGCTAGCAGTACCTGTTTTCCCAAGCCAATGTGAGATCCCAGTACTTCACTCACAAGTATTCCCAATCTTTTTTTTTTTTTTTATCCAGATAGGTAACAGTGTCGATGCTTTTGTACAGTTTCAATTCAGTTAATTTCTTCAATTTTGGACAATTGAAGAAATTCAAGGGCAGTGGGTATTCTGGGGAGGAGTTCCCTCATAGTTAGCTTCTTTAGGAAGACTTCTGGAATGCTGTGTCACAAATTCTTCATTATTCCATTAGTTTAACATGAAAATGGAATTAATGAATGTGTTCTAGTGTACATCCAGAACGACATTTTAAACCAAAAAAGCTCACTACTGTGATGCCTCTCTGCCATGTAGATTTTCTAGGTTTTAAAGCTTCAAAAAGCCAAACTCTTATATCCACAGGTGTTTTGAAAACCTGAATGGTGCAGCCCCAGCTGAATCTAGAGATACTTGATAAACCTCTGTGGAGGAAAACCAGCCCTGTTGATCTGCTGTGAACCCTGTTTCTGCAAGTCAGCCGATTTCTAGGGGTTGCAGCCTAACATACTAATGAAGGTTTTAGGACCCCTATCAGTGCAGAAATTTAATTTAACTAAATCAGATGTGAGAACAGTGCTGCTTTTCCAGTAGCCACCTTATTTGCAGCACACACTGCAAATGAAGTGCCAGGATTGCATCTATTTGCCCATATGGTACAAGACTTGTTAAAAAAACCCAAACTTAGCAGCCTGTATTAACTTCATCTGAAAAAGTTTCAAGAAACACTGAACACTTAGCAGATTGTATATTTTTTAAGACATTTAAACAAATGTCCGGTCTTTAGGAAACCATAAGAAATGAAAGTCTATAATAAAGCTCAAACTACATACTTGAGCAACAACCACAACTCTAACCAAATAATGATGTAATTTTGAAAATTGGTTTACATATGAAATGAGCCAAGTGAATATTTGGAGATCAACAGTGAAATTCCTTAGGAATGAGCAATGAGTAGATCCAAAAGGTAGATAGTCTGTATAACTCAGGGTTAAAGTTTGGGTTTTTTTCTTCTGCATGTTTTGAGGCTGTAAATAATTAAATTAGGTTTCTCAAGATAAACCTGAGCATCTAAATGCTGCGTTCTGGCCTGCCAGTGAGTTGTAAGTTTTGCTTGTGAGTGATGGATAGCTATTGGCCCAAAATCTTGCAATTTGAAGTTTCATCCCTTTTTTTAACTAGTGTGAAAATACATATTTCAAAGTGGAGTTGTCCTTTAAAGTAGGAAAATGAAAGTCACTTTTGGTTTCTTTATGAGGGAGAGTAGTTTGACCCATCAGAGATGCATTTCAAGTATATGATGGAGGCTTAGAACTGCATAAATCAGTGTCAGTATGCAACATTTTATTTACCAAAGCATCTCCCTGTGTTCATACTTCCCTGCACGTAGCTCTGAAGAGTTGTGAAAGACTTGCAGTGAACAAAGCAATAGTTTTTCTTGGTTTGAATCAAATGCAAGCATTCACCTGAAGTTCTTCAACTGCCTTAAATTTGTTTAAAAATACTCATTTAACCATTGATGGGTTGCTGGAAAAAAAAAAGATTATTCTTTTTTTCTTCCCTCTCTTCTACCCTTGCACCCTCCTGTTTGGTTTTAGGCTTCTTGTACTGTCTGTGGTTGGCGGGTGCTTCCTTTATATCCTTAAATTACGTTTTGGCCCTGAAGAATGTGACAGAACAAAAATGCCGTATGTGGACCTCGATCGTGTAAGGGTTCGTATTTTTTGGCGTTCTTTTTACATGGCTTAAAGTTATTGGTTGACAGTATAAGACTTAAGAGGTTCTGTAAGAAGGAACTAGAATGCTGAAATTATCCTGTGAGGGGAGAATGCATTTGGTTTCATTTCATGCCATAGAACTTCTGGGTTTTTTTTTTCTTGTGGAGTAACAACAGAAGTGCATAGAGAAACTGGATTTTTAGGCATAAAATGAGATCATTGTGTCTGTTCTTCTTAACATTTGAAGGGACATGTCATCGGGCATTGTGTCCATGCAGATAACACTGGTGATCAGAAAATTGATGCGAAGGAAAAGTAACATTAAAAAAAAATAAAAAAGCCCCACACCCAACACATTAAACCAAAGGTTTATTTTTACCTCTGCCACTTCCCCAGTCTGCTCTGCCTTCTAGTTGCTCAGATGGCTTTGGAATCACAGGACACATGTTCGGGAGGGTGCAGCTCTTGGATTCATTTGTTTATTAGAAAAGCTTGTGGCTTTTAAGTTGATGTAACAGACAGCAATAAAACTTTCTCTTAATTCTTGCTGACATTTCTCTGCTTTGTCTACTTCACCTGTTTGCTCTTTATAACAGTATTTACCTTGGCTTACAGGTGTTATGTTTCTGTCTTTTGAATGTCTTAACACTGACACAATTTATAGCAGAAGCCCTGAATTAAGATAGCTTGGTCTTAGCATCACTGCATGTGCATCTTCCCACCTTCTTCAGTGTGTGTTTTCCCCTTCTGAGTCTCTTTGCCTCCCTGTTACTTCTTATTTGACTGACTTATTTTCTCAGTAACATATTCTTGCTTGCAAACAACCATTAGGGTACCACCTTATGCCAAGCAAACTTGAAGACTTCATTGGCTGTGTTTATTGCTGTCTCATAATTAATTTTGTTTGTGGTAGATGCAGGAGGGAGGAAATAGCATTTCTCTTTGCCTAGTTAGGTAGTAGCTGATGGCACACTGTTTGGTGCGGTTGTCAAACGTTTGGTTACTGTCAATGCACAAGTTGTCAGCCTTAAAAACGAGGCTCTTCCAAAGATGTGCTGACTCTTACTGTCAAAGTGTAGCATGGAGCTGCATAGGCATGCTTTGCCCAGGAAAAAGTGTGGTGTTTATGCCCAGACTTGCAGAGACCTTTGAAAGGTGGCAGTGGCAGTTCTGTAGAACAATCTTGTTTTTTAAAAAAATAAAAAGCAGTACCACCTCCCTCCTTGTGCACTCTTGCACACTTCCCTTTCCTTAATGGTACAGAAGGGAAACTGAGTTAGCATGAGATTTAAATCTTACCCCTGTGTTTGCTCGTGTTGGTCTTTTTTATTACAGTGGAGGAAAGATCAGCAGAGTCGTATCAGGGAAGAAAGCATGCAAAAAGATTTTATTTTGATTGATAAAAATAATAGCTTTGCTATTTCTCTTCCTTACATAATTAATAACTTCAGATACCAGCTCAGAATTCTAGAATCTTTTAGGGTGTAAAAGACCTTTAAGGTTGTGGGCCCCTCACTAAAAGAAAGACACTGATGTGCTTGACTGTGTCCAAAGAAGGGAATGAAGCTGATGACGGGTCTGGGGAACAAGTCCTATGAGGAGTGGCTGGGGGAACTGGGCCAGCTCAGGCCTGCCAACCCAGATTTCTAAACAAAAAAAAGTACATGAATAGGTGTTTCTGGTTTGCTTTTTTTTGAGACAGATCAATGTGTAGTTTAATCTGACAGCTTAATCTTTTCCTGCAATATGGAACTTTAGTCTTTTATTTTGGTGACTGATCTTTGAAAGAAGATCTGAAACAGCTCCACCTTGCATTCCTTTTTAAGTTGTGTTTTAGTCATCAGCAATACCACTTCTGGAAGAAGTGTTGCTTCTTTTTGATTTGTAAGCAATCCAGCTGCTGTTTCACAGAACTTTTACCCAGTGGATGTGTCTGCTAAAATACTACTACAGGTAGATCTCGTGTCACACAGTTGAGCAGTGGAGTAGAATTCCACTTGCTGGATTTCTGCTGAATTAAGTAGGTAGAAGTATGTCTAGATTTATTTTTTTTTTATATAAATGGTATAATCGTTCAGGTTGGAACCTTTAAGACAAGTCCAACCATTTAACCCAGCACTGCCAAGCCCACCAGCAAACCATGACCCTAGGCACCACATCCACATTTCTCCTTAAGTACTTCAGGGATGTGACTCTACCACCTCCCTGGGTAGCCCCTTCCAATGCCTGACAGCCCTTTCAGTGAAGAAATTTTCCCTAATTCAGAAGGGTATTGACCACTTGGAGCGAGTCCAGAGGAGGGCCACAAAGATGATCAGAGGGCTGGAGCACCTCTCCTATGATGAAAGGCTGCAAGAATTGGGCTTGTTCAGCCTGGAGAAGAGGAGGCTCCGAGGAGACCTTATTGCAGCTTTCCAGTATCTGAAGGGGCCTACAAGGGTGCTGGGAGAGGACTTTTTACAAGAGCCTGTAGTGACAGGACAAGGGGGAAAGGGGTTAAATTGAAAGTGGGGAGGTTTAGATTAGATATCAGGAAGAAATTCTTCACAGAGAGGGTGGTTAGGCACTGGGACAGGTTGCCCAGAGAAGCTGTGGATGCCCCATCCCTGGAAGTGTTCAAGGCCAGGCTGGACGAGGCTTGGAGCAACCTGGTCTAGTGGAAGGTGTCCCTGCCAATAGCAGGGGGGTTGGAACTAGATGATCTTTAAGGTCCCTTCCAACCCAAACCGTTCTATGATTCTAATATCCAATCTAAACCTCCCCTGGCACAACTGGAAGCAGTTTCCTCTTGTCCCATCACTCTTCACTTGGGAGAAGTGACAAACAAAACTGGCCCCTAAGTAATAGTACAAATGTTCTAAAAGGGCTCACTGTCGTTTATCTCCTTTAGTAGCCTCACTTCTTTAGCAAGGCTATTGTCCGGATGTGAGTGAGTGGATGGAGAGACATCCCTTTGCTGGTTTTCACCCTGCACTGGTTAGTGAACAATTAAACATAGAAATACAAGATATTTTAAAGCTTTCTTTATAAACCCCTATGTTTGCTGAACTGCTGGTGGTCAGCTGGTGGGTTGCGTTAAGAGGGCTCTGTATGTTCCTGGAACTAGTTTTCCTGACCAAAATCCTGTATGTTTGGTTTTAGAGAGCGCAACAGTATGCCAGCGCTGTGTTGCAGGAACAGTGCCGGCTTTCTTACGTGAAGAAAGAAATGGGGAAATTATTTGCAGAGAAATACAGCATGGACATCTCTCCCTTTGTAAGAAAAAATATAAATGAAGATGAAGCTCTGTTTAAATATGAACCTCCTTTTGGATTTCACAAGTTCTCTGATAAGCTTAAAAACATCCTTGAACTCTTACCTGAGCATGATTTACCAGAGGATTTGAAGTCAAAACACTGTAAGCGTTGTGTTGTTGTTGGCAGCGGTGGAATTCTTCATGGATCAGAGCTGGGTCATTTACTGAATCAGTTTGATATTGTTATAAGGTATGTATTTTGCCATTTAAGGATTCCAACTACTTCAACTTTACTTTGAGCTGACTTTGGTTTTTAAGGGGGAAAGTCTCTCCGACATAAATGTGACTTGCAAGGCTATTTCTGAAAGTGCTTTTGAGAAATTCCCTTGTGTCTTGACGGAATTTGACAACTTGGGAGCAAAGTAAATTGTCATGTTCACAAGATGGGAATTCAGTGTAATTATCTGTGGGCTCCAGATACAAAAAGCTGTGCAGAAATGAGAGAAAAAGCAGTGAAATCATAGACAAGTAGACAGTCCTGGTTTTATCTGTTCACATGCTCAAGCTTTCAGAGGCAGATTTTAGGACACCTCTGCTTTTTTTCTCTTGGTTAATTGGGATGCTTATTTGAAGGGGTTTTTTATAACAGCTATTTCAAACACAGTAAAAATTAATTGGTGTTTCAGCATACAGTTTGCTTACAGCGTTGCATGCTTATCTTGCCAAGATCAGTGCATGCTTTCTATGATTACCCATGTTTTCTAAAGTCTGCGTTAAATGGATGCGTGCTCTGTATTCATGCTTTCTGAACATTACTGCTTGAACTCTCCTCCTCTGTATTTTAAATCATGTAGCCACAAACCCATTACAGATTTCCCAAATTGCTTTGAAGACCAAGACTTGCCCCTCTTCAGGGCAGACTTGGTGCGGTGAGTCCATCTCTCTTACACACAGGTAACCAAACCAGTTAGCATGTAGAGGAGCAGAGAGCTTGCATTAACTCTTCTCTGAAATCAGGGCTGGCAGTGTGAAGGTGACTCTTCTGTTGATATAGAACAGTTTGTGGGACTCACCCTGCTCTGCATAACGGATGGAGCCGGGCGATGCTGTTCTTGTCAGCAGTATGCTAGCATCTGAAACTTTTGGTGAGCTGGAATGAAGTAAACCCACAGGATGCATTGCATGGAAGGGATAATTTGAATGCCTTTGTGTGTAATACTTGTGGGGTTTTTTTTATATATACACACACACAGAGGCAACTTCCTGTGCTTCCTGTGTGTTTTCCTTCCCTTCATCTTTTAAGCCTCTCTGAGTTGGCACAAGGCAATGAATATGAAATTCTGCAATGATGTTTTAAGTTGCTTTTCTTTTGAAGTTTTGCACTTGTGTGAGTTAATCCAGAAATAGAATTTACTTCCTCTCAAAGGTAAGGCATGAATGAGTGGGTGAGGCGAGGAAGATACTGAGAGAACACTGAACTTTGTTAAAAATCTGTGGGCCAAACCCAAGGTCTTTGCTTAGTGTCTGATGCTTTAAGGGGCTTGTAACCCATGCTTATTAAATACAGTTTCTCTCCACTGTGTTTGTTTTATTTTTGGTTAGGTTAAATGACGCGCCAGTTCAGGGATATACAGATCATGTTGGTAACAAGACGACAATACGGATGACTTACCCGGAAGGAGCCCCCCTTTCTGAACACGAGTACCCTCCTGCTAGCTTGTTTGTGGCTGTTTTGTTTAAAAGTGTTGATTTCAATTGGCTTGAAGCAATGGTAAAAAACGAAACCTTGGTAGGTAATGCGGCAGTGTTGTGTACCTGTGACACTGTTTTTTCTTTTCTAATGCTTAAGAAGCTGGCTGATTCATTACGTCCTGTTTTATTATACTGAGGATGCTTTATTTAACATTTGGGGTTTTTAGCTGTGTCTCCTATTCACATTTGGTACCAGCATTCATGTTGAAGCCCCATGCTGACAGTAGTACTTTTTTTTTCTACAGATACTGGTGGTTTGCACCAAGCTACATGACATACCGAGTGTTTACTAAAGTGGAATTAATTTGACATTAGGTTTAAGTGACTTGTTAAGTCTGTAGAGCTTGAAACAGAAATGAGATTTCTGGATGCCTGTCCATCTGTTTTTTTTAACAGCCAAGGTCTGTGCTGCTACAGTAGGCAAACCTGCAGTTAATGTGTAACTGAAGCTTGGCAGTTGCTCGCGTTTGTCTGTGGTTCCAAAATTAAGTCGTTGTTTATTTTTCACTGAGTATTTAAAGTGCAGAGTTTCCTAAGGAACTGATAGAAGGGTTCCATGTTTCCAAACTCTTTAAATTGGTGGTTTTCATCTCTGTTTGCAGGCAGAAAATTTTTTGCATGTTGAAAAACGGTAGCTAGGTTTATCTGCCCACAGATTCAAAACAAGTGCTCTAAATTATTGAGATAGATTTGGAAGACAGCCTGACAAGTTTAACAGTTTGATACATGTTAGTTTAGGTAATCCAAGGTCCCTTTTTAATGCTGTGATTTTTTTTACAACATGAGGGCATATGGAAGGCCTGTTTCATATTGACCATGACTGTCTACTAGTCCATTAGTCCAGAGAGTATGTGTAGGTACACTGCCTTGTTTCGAATAATCTGAGTATGTTTTGTAGAGGGGAGATATTCCTGAATGCATCAGTTTGTGCAAATTTAAGAGCTGTTGCTCCCTGCGTTTTTTGCATCAGTTTGTGCAAATTTAAGAGGTGTTGCTCCCTGCATTGTTTTAACTGGGGACGAAACAGTGTTGGGCTGTCACCCTCCCTGCAGCAGTGTGATAGTTTTGACCATCAGCTTTCTAACTTGAGTTGAATCCCTAACTTACTTATTTTACAAGCTATTTGGCTATTTCATGCTTTAAGGTTTAGTTTTGAAGGATAGCTTTCTGTATTACAATCTGTTTGGGGGGGATTGAAAGACTGCTTTTTGGCATCTGCAACATCCTCTGTTAGTGAGTTACTTCAGTCTTCTGTGTGCTTTACGAAGAGTACCACTTCTTGTTTTGCATGGCTTGGGAGCAGATCTTCTCATTCCTGCCTTCTTCCCCCGCTCTGGTGTTCTTGCTGGTACAGAGAGCCAGTTTTGGGAACTGCTCTGGGCATGGACGTACTGGAGAGAGCCCACTAAAGGGCCGTGAAGATGCTTAAGGGACTGGAGCATCTCTCCTATGAGGAAAGGCTGAGAAATGGGACTGTTTAGCTTAAAGAAGAGAAGGATCCATGGGAAATCTCAACATACATAAATAACTGAGGGAAGGGTGCAAAGGGGATGGAGCCAGGCTCCTTTCAGTGGTGCCCAGTGACAGGACTAGAGGCAATGGGCACAAACTAAACCATGGGACAGTCTCTCTGAACATCAGAAAATGTTTGTATTTTGAGGGTGACCAAGCGCTGGCACAGGTTGCCCAGGGAGGTTTCAGGGTCTCCTTCCTCGGAGATACTCAAAAGCATGTGGACATGGACCTGGACAACCAGCTCCAGGTGTCTCTGCTTGAGTAGGGTTGTTGGTCACTTGACCCATCCAGAGTTCCCTTCCAGCCTCAACCATTCTGTGATTCTGTGAACTGAAAACATGCTCCCATGCTTTCAGCTGGATCAGCTCTTTGTGCAGGCATTGGCACTTTAGTAAACCCATTCAGAGGATGGGTGGGAAGATGGGACCATGGCAACCTAGATTTGATCAGTGTAAGCTGCTTTAGAGCTGTGTGTTAGTATAGCAATAAGCCTGTTTAAAAAAATAAAGGTCTATGTTGCAGTTGCACAAGTTTGATCATCTGCTTATTGTTATGCATCATATGCAAAGATTTGGAAAATGAGCCTAAGTAACTGTTTTTTCTGGTAACGTCCATCTAATGACCACAAGTGGTGTGACATCAGAATGCAGCTTGCTGAGACTCGTGTAAATCCTCTTCTGAACGCTTATGACTAGGTGGATGCTGTTAAACAACAGCTGTTTGCTTCAAAGCCTGAGCAAAATGGTTTTAAATCCAGTGCTTGCTTCCGAATGCCTGGCTAACGCTTGTGGAAAACTGGTTCCCTTTCCTGTTTCTTTAAATGCTGCTACCTGACTCAGTTGTGCTGGGGAAGGTCCAAAGAACCTTGTGGATTCTGGTGGATGTGTGAACTGATTAAACACAAAGTGCGGGCAAATATTCAGAATGAACAAATTTTCTTCCTGCTGTCCTCTCTGCAATTCCAAATGCTTAGAAGATTTTTCCATTTTTGGGTCAGTCACTTGAGCTCTACACTGGTATTCCTGAACTCAGGATGTTAGCTATAAACTGTTTCCTGAGTTTCTCAGGTTTACTGATGAATTCTGTAGCTTGTGTACTGTCTGTCATACACTTTGCAGCCTCCGAAGTTTGCCTTTGCTGAACTGTTCCTTTCTTTCTCTTAGCCTCTGTGGGTGCGACTCTTCTTTTGGAAGGAGGTTGCTGAGAAAATTCCTTTTTCATCAAAGCAGTTTCGGATTCTGAATCCAGTCATCATCAAAGAGACAGCTTTGGACATCTTACAGTTTCCTGAACCTCGATCAAAGTTCTGGGGTTGGGATAAGGTAAGAATTTCCCTTTTAGGGGAAGGAGACTATAAAATACCAAGTAAAGTAAGAAACTTCCTTCAATGTAGCTTCTCTGTGCAATTTCAGAGCTAGTCTCAAATAATAGGGAAATTAACGCACTCTCAAGACTCCTGTATTTTCTCGTGTAAAATCCAAGTAGGATTTCAGGTCACCTTTTTAGGTAAGGTATTATGCCTCTGCGTGCTGACATGAAATGGCCTGTTTTACAAAGCATTGAGATGGGGCGAGACACATTCGTTCCAGTACAGTGGATTTGCTCACACATCATTGTGACTGGTGTTGAATAGTCAAGAGACACATTTGATGTATGTGAAGTGTGTTAAGAGCAGCCCTGTTCAGTCAAACCAGCAATCACCTATAGGCAGATGTGTCTCTAGCTGCAGGGGAAGGAGAGAGAGTATGGAAACCAGGCCAGTGTAAAGCAACCTTCCAACTGTTGGAACTGCTATGTATGCCAGGGTGCTCGGTAGCAGCTGATGGGTGTATCCTCCCTCTCTCCTTTGCTCCGGCATAGTAGAGAGTGATGAATTGCCCACTTTAATTATACACTGTATTTTTGCCATTTTAATTATGCTTGAGAAATTGGATGTCACTAGTTGTCTTGAACTATGAAAAATACTGAATAACCCATCATCTTTTTTACCTTTTGTTTGAAAGCATTTAATGGCAGTTTATTGCACAAACGTTTGAAGAATCTTCTCAGATGTAGTTGTAAAAATAATGTGACATACCAAGCTACATATCACTTAGTTGTATCATAGTATACTTTTCTTCATGGGTTATTCAGTGAAAAGTCATGTTGTGAAGAATACTATTAGGCATCCTGTTGCTCAAGACTGAAATGAAGAAATGTCAAGTCAAACTGCATGTCAGGAGTTGTTTGATTGTTTGGAGCAAGGGTGCACCTGTAGTTTTAACTACATAGTAATAGGGTGTCTTGCCTTCACAGAAAAAAGTTGAGAGGTGACAGCCCAGAATACTCAAGTTGTATTAGTGTTTGGCCCTGAAGTCTTTAATTTTATTTGATCATTTAATTTGATTTTAGTTGTAATTGATTTAATTGTTTAATTGATTTCAATTTTAAGTGAGAAGAGGGAATAGACAAAGCCATTAAATTTTGTGTTTATAAAACTGGTGAAGGATAATTATTTTAATTCATCAGGCTTCTTCCTCCCCTGCCCCTAATTTTTTTTTTTTTTTTTTAGAATGTACCTACAATTGGAGTCACAGCAGTTGTTCTGGCCACACATTTATGTGATGAAGTGAGCTTAGCAGGATTTGGATACGACCTCAATCAACCCAGCACACCTTTGCACTATTACAACAACCTCTGCATGGCTGCCATGAACGGACAAACTATGCACAATGTGACAAGCGAAACAAAATTCCTGCAAAAACTGATCAAAGAAAAGGTTGTCAAAGACCTCACTGGTGGGATACATTGTGAATTCTGCAGCAAAGACAGCTAGTGATTGAAGCATGGCATGATTTGGACTTGCTGTTATTTCCAGAGGTTCAGCTGGATTAACCTTGTCACTGTCTGAAGTATTTCTTTAAAGTACGTCGAGAGTGGACATGGAATCTCTGCTGCCTTTTTTTTAATGTCAAATTCAATTTGTTGGACTTTTAAAGTTTATTTTCATGTTGAGTTTTACTTTGCACATTTTGGTGGGTATCTATGTAAATACAACTTGGAGTTGAAAGACATCCCTTTAAAATATTTAATGTTTTAAGTTGTCTGAAGAAAAGCAGTGTCTTTGTTTTCAGGTCTATATGGTGCGCACAATGCTAGCCTGAGTTGTCTAACAGCATGCAGGAGCTGTTTTCCACTGAACCTACTGTCTCTGTCGATCCAGTCCTTGGTGTATGACTCCTTTTCATGCATCCCATGGAAAGAAAGGCGTATGCCTCTCAAGTCTCTCATTTTTTGCAACCTGAGCATTGTGTTTCCCCTTCAAGTGTTTATGTTCTTTTGGGTTTTGTGCTGATTTTTTTTTTTTTGAGGGTGGAGGAGGAATGTGGGAGTGGAGTAGAGGAAAAGAAACTATTGTGGCAACAACTGAATAGTAAGTACTTCTGTGTTGATGACTGATACTAAAATCATTGATGCAGTAATGTGCTGGGTTAGAATCCTGCTTTATCACGAGGCATGTTTGGGCCCAGGGTATGCTATAAGAGGATTTAGGCAGTAGGAGGCTTTCACCTGAACTACATCTTGTCATTTACACTCCTTAAGACCCAGCTAAATGTTTCTTGCTAGCTGATTTGTAGCAGAGTTCAGCTACCCCAATTGAAAAAGTGGCATTAATACATAATCTGCCCTTTTTTTGGAGTGGCTTGAGAATTTGCTTCTTCTATAAAACACTAGTTTGTCTAAATCTTCCATTCAGCATTAGTAGAATCTATGACTAGGCTAAAATTTCCACTGGTTTACTTTTAGAGATACCGTAACCTTAATAGTTTACAATGATGATAACCCTTACAAATTCTAGTGTTGACTATTTAATTGAAGGCAGAGTTGTTGGTCTTCCTGGATCAGCCTTTAAGGCAGCAATTGGGTGAGTATGTGTAAGTTTAGAAGAAAATCACTTTGAGAAAGTATTGTGACACAGTAAGAAGCTAGATATGCTGCTTTCAGCAGTTACTTAAAGAAAAAAAGCTATAAAAGTATGTTCTGGTGACTGGAAATCAGTGCATTGCAAAGAAACTGGACTGTGCAGATCTGCAAGCGGGCTTTGGTGTTTGCTTCCATTTTGTTACTAGTATAGTAGGAGGTATGACTGTTTTCACTGAGTAGTGGTATTAAGCTACAGTTTGTGAAAAATGCTCTCTCTGGGAATGAAAATTTGTTAGCGAATTGCTCAAAGGTTGGCCTAGAAATGTTCATGTCATGGACTCTCCGCATGGTGAACGTTCCGATGTTTTTTGTTATGGGCTAAGATATGAATGTAGCTGTAGTTTTAAAGTTCTAGAATGCTGATGTGGAAAAGGAAGACTAGGGAGGTTGGGTTCTTTATTTTTTGGGTGTGTGGGGGTTTTTTTCCCCTCTGTAGAGAGAAGTTCTACTAATTTCTAATGTTAGAATACAGGAGCAGTGGCAAACCGATTCTGGCCGTTATACTAAAAGGCAGTAAACCGACATGGGGTTGTAAGGAGTAACTCGAGATCAAGCTGTACACCTCGGCTTTCCCAAGTCCCATGTACCTACATGTCCTCGAGAGTCAGTTGTGGATGGTGAGCAGGTTGGAAAATCAGCTTCTTGTCTCTGACACTGGTTGTGTTTATAGCAATAATCTAACTTCTCCTCCATGAAACAAGTTAATTTTTTTTACTTGCAATAAATTACTAGTATTTTTTTTGTAAGTATAATTATATTGTTTAATTTAAAAATATTTCATGTGTGAAGAATTTTATACAGATAGTCTTTTAGTTAATATATTAAAATACATTAATTATTTTCTCCTGGCATTAAACTGGAAGCTAAGTACCTTAATTTAATTTGGTATTAGTGACATTTTGGAAGATTTCAGATTGTGTCTCTTGGGAGGGCATCCTGAATACCCCAAAAGTATGCGTTTCGGAGCCCTTGATCTCTCAGCAGTTTGTTTTACTCAGTAACTTCAAAACAATCAGCTGATTAACATAAATGCCCATAGCATTTTGGAGATGCTGTATTTACTGTCGAATTCTCAGATTATGCTGGTGTAGGATTAGATTGGTTTTCCACCAGTTTTATGGCTTGTGAAACGTACTTCTCCGTGGCAGCGTGTACAGCACCGACTCGGCCATCGTGAAATGGCAGCAGAGTTCAGGTTGCAGAAAGCAATAAACTGATGAAACCACTTTCTACTTATGTATTTGTCTCGCAGGTTGCTATTTGTTCTGCCTTCTTTATTAAGGATTTTCTGTGTCCTACTGGTCCAATTGAAAGTCTTGATGCAATCCCAGGCACTCGAGAAGAGAAGAGTTAGTGGCCGATGATAATTCTTTCTCCCTTCCTTTATGCCTTTTCAATACTGGTCAGTGGAGTTATCTCTCTGGTGCCTGGAGGAGAGAATCCATCCCAGCACTTGGTCTGGGCTTCAGGCTTGCTGGAGGGGAGATAAAGAACAAAAGCTGTGTGTGTCTTTGCTGTGTCCCAGATCTCATGCTTTGCAAAGAATCTGCGTTGTCCCTTGGAGATACGTCTTAGTGGTGTGTTTAAAAAGTCAGCAGAGAATCTGGGAGCTGTGATAAAGCAGTTGTGTTCCACATCAGAATTTCTCTTTGTCACTCTGTATAACTCCCTGCTTGGGAACGGTCAGTTATGTATGTCTGACCTGTTCTCGTGCTGAATTTTCTTCATGGTTCCTGTGCAGGGAACATAGCGTCAACTTCCTTCTCCCATGAATTTAGAGTGGTTGTTAGGTACTTGCGTTATCTGTTACATTTCAGTCTTTCAGGTGACGTAAGTAGAATTCTCTGTTGGGACTGAACAGTTCCGAAACTGATTTTAAGATTTAGATATTTATGAAGCTTTTTTTAAATTCAGATTTGGCCACTTAGGGAGTAGCAAGAGAGATGAACAGCATGCTTGTTTGGGCGGTATCTGATTTGTTCAAACAAGTGGGAACTTGGTTATTCAAAATGTGACTTTATGGTGCTGCTTTTCAAGTGTTTTTACAAGTCCTGCACCCAGCTGGCTTATGTCCAGCTGGAGGTAAAAACTGATGTTGCCCTGGAAAACTACCACAGGTGAGGCTATGATTTGGTTCTTGTGATGCCATGAACATGTGCCAGAGTGGCAGTTGGAGACAGAGCTGCTTGGGCGCGGAGGGGGAATGCGCCACAGCAGTGGTTGCAGGCTGTGGTCAGTGGCCACTTGACATTGGCACTGGATGTTCAGCACAGAAACAGAGTCACAGCATGGTTTGGGTTGGGAGGGAACTTCAAGATCATCTAGTTCAACCCCCTGACATGGGCAGGGACACCCTCCATGTGTCCGGTGTAGGGTCGTCTGTTGAGATGCCAGTAAGTGGGTGAGAGCAGCTCAGCCCCTTCAGCAGAGGGATGTGTGCTGACAGCTTCGGCTCTCGTGCTGTGCCGGTGCAACTCCACCAAAAGCTGGGAGGGGATCGGGGAGGGAGGTGGCTGTGTAGCAAGAGTGTCATCTCTGCCTGTTGCTGAGGGCAGATGAAGGAAGAGCTCATGCACCTCTTGACATCACATCTGTGCTCGTCTTGTGACTGCCTTCCTCCAGCCTGCCAGCAGCAAGGTTTTATACAAGTACTTGATTTTACCAGCACCTGAATCTTGCCCTCCGAAATCTCTGTTGCTTGGGAAGGCTCTTGCCTTTCCTAATTACAAAGGTACCTAAGGTGATGCTATTCCAAATAGCTCTTTTACTTCTGAATAAATCCAGGGCATAATGCTGACACTAAGATATGTTTCCTAGGAAGGAACACCCTTGCCCATGTTCTAAATACAAAAAGCCCAGTAAAATCCTGCCTGTTGGGGTTGAGATAATGATCAGCTCCAGCAAATCTGGAGAGTGACATGATGATTAAAAATGCTACTGCTGAAAACCTGAGTGCTGTTGAAGAAGCCATTGCCTGAAGTGACATATGAGCAGATGCAAATAGGAGTTAAAGGCTGAAGGGCTGTGGAGAGGGACAGCTGAGCCCTGCCGTGAATGCAACCCCTTTGTTCTGCAGCCACCTAACTTGGGAAATATTTACCTTCTTGCAGCAGCACAGGTCTTGGCCTAAAAGTTCCCGAGGCTCTAGGAGTTACGTTTGTAGACAAATGTAGGTACATCCTGGTCGCAACAGGTTTGAGTGGTTTGGCATCAGCCTTGCCCCATGTCTCATGAGGTGTTGGGAGGACCTGCTCCTCAAGTCCCTGAGGGGCTTGGTCACACCACACCTCTAACTTCCTTTTGGAGGCATACAAAGTGGTTTTTGTGCTACAAGCAGTGATTTCTGTGTTCTCTGCCTTTGTGGCTATTTTATTTTTCCTAAAACACCCCGTGAGCAGGGACTGAAGCACCCACCCACCCACATGCCTATCGGTGGTGTGAATCACCAACCTGGGTATTGAGTGTCTGCGTTTCAGCCTGTCCCCAGCCCAAAGGTGCGTGTGTCACAAGGTGATCGGAACTTGCTACATCTCGTGCATGTACCATCCTCCCTGCCGTTCCTGGGAAGGAGCTGTGGTGGCTCGTAGCTCCGTGCTGGTCTGTGTTTCACTGGTGATGGACCCGTATGTTGTCACAGGGGAATCCTTCTGCTCAAGCTCTGCCTTTATTCCTTGCTCCTCTCTATAAAGCTTACTGCACCTGCATGCTAAAAGCATCAAGAGTCTCTAATTAAAAAGACTACAGTAAGATGCCTTTCTTGAAGCATGACAAGGGATCTTTTGGCGGGGACATGGCGTGTGGACAAGCTGAAGTTCAAACTTTATCACATGTGACTGACTCTCACGAGGTCATGACACCATCAGTGGCAGCTCTGATGGCCGAGGTAGGCAGGCATTAAATCAACTGTGCTGTGACAGCTGCTGTGGTTTATACTGATAGGCAAGGCTAGGAATTGCCAGGACTGGCTTTTCAGGCAGGGGAGTGGGTGGGCAGGGCCCGTAGATTGTTAATCGCTTCAGCTACCTGCCTGTTCCAGCTGATTTACCCTTTTATTCTTGCCCGAGCACTTGTGCATCACCTCTTTGTGGTTTAACAAAAAAAACAAAACCCAAACCCACATGAGTGAATCTTGATTGAAATTCTCATACCTGTTAACACTTACATTTTCCAGCCTATGAACTGCTCACACTCGGAGGGTTGATCGAGGCTGAACGTAGCTGGTTTATCTCTCTCTGGGGTCATCTGTCTGGTCACTTGTTTTCACAGCCTGTCCCTCTTGTGCTTGGGCCAAAATCAACCTGTTTCTAAGCTCCTACACATGCCTTTGAGGAGAACAAAGCTGCCTTGTTCAGTGCAGCTGCTCCTGATCCCTCCTCGTGGGCAGCGGCCTTTGGAAGGAGGCACTTCCAGTTGCGCCGCAGAGCTTCGGCAGCGGTCGGAGCTGGTGCTGCTCGCTGAAAGGGGCTGCTAAGGGTCAACAGGAACATGATTTGGTTCTAGTGCTCTTTCTACTCGTGGTTTGGTGGGTAACAAACTGATTTCCCCAAGTTGAGTCTGTTTTGCCCATGATGGTTATTGGTGAGTGATCTCTCCCTGCCCTTATCTTGACCCACTAGCCTTTCATTACGTTTTCCCTCCCCTGCCCAGCTGAGGAGGGCAGTGACGGAGCAGCTTTGGTGGGCACCTGCCCTCCAGCCAGGGTCAGCCTGCCACAAATATGTAAGCCAGTCCTGACAGGGAAGCAGAAACAAGGTTCTTCGCAAATTTTCCCTTTTTTCCAGTCTGTTTCTACCTGATCTCAGTTTGTTTTTTTTTTTTAAAAGATTTTGCACAAGCTGGAGTCATTTCCCGACCACCTCAGGCCGACAAGAGGATGTGAGGAACTGGTGGAGCGGATAGGGAAACTGCACAGGAGTTCTACCTCTGCAAGAGCTGGGTTGTTGCTCATCGTTTTTGCCCTTGCATCCCTTTTGGTTCCAACCCCTTTATTTTGGGCCATTAATGCGTTTTGGGTTTTTTATGCTGATTTACTCCTTTCTCTGCCACCTTGCATGCTCTGATGTGCTGTGCTGGGCTGAGCTGCCTCTGGCCTCTCCTTGAGGCTGACCGGCTGGAGGAGCTCAGGTGGAAAGGGTTTGTGCCCAAGGGATGTGAAAGCATTTGCTGTGGGGTTAAGAGGCTGCAGCAGAGGAACCTGAGTGGGGAGGAGGTTTTGGACAAGGAGGCCTGGAAGGGAATGAAACCAGGGCTGTGGCAGTGGGCTGGAGACAGCAGGGATGTATATACACATCTCGGTTGAACATCCAAGTGCACCTGCTGCAGGACAGCAGCTGTGAGGATTGACACTGTAGCCCTGTGTGCCTGGTCCTTTCATGCTGCTGTAGCATTAATGACCACAAGGTACCTTGGCAAAGACTCTTGCCCCCTTCTCCTTTCCGCGGAGGAGGGCCCATGCTCCTGAGAAGCAGCCAGTGTGGTTTTTTCAGGGCTTGGTGTTGCTGTGCCTGCAGGAAAAGATCAGGATGTGGGTCCAGGGTGGTTTTATGATGCCTCTGTGCTGCTCTGTCAGGGAAAGAAGTTTGCAGCTTATTGTAGTGGGCTGTATGACGCCTTTTTTTAATGCAATATCTTCAAAAAGAAAGAAGGGTTGGTTTGTTCTAGAAGTTGCGTATCAGGATTACTGTGAGCATTTTCTTTTTTTAATGGCTGGGTGGAGAGGTCTGAGGTTATTTTTAAGCAAGTCCTTTTCTGCTTATAGAGGCAGTTAATTGGGACAGAGCAAGGCTTACCTCAAAACCCCAAGGGGTTTTCTTCTGCGTGGTCATGAAGGTCTGAAGCCTGTCACCTTTTCTCCTGTCTGGTTTTATCAGGCTTCATTTCTAAGCCTACTTCTCTTCCTAAATGTCCTGTCCCTTGTGTCTCCAGCCAGCAATTCATGCCATCTTGTCCCTGGGTCTGGTTGCTGCTCAGAAATGGATGGACGAATGTCAGTTTGTAGCTGAGGCACCCGGGGGTGTCCTGGGCTGTGGAATGTCCTGCTGCAAAGGGACAGTCCCAGCCGTTGCCTGTAACGAATGCCTCGTGCTCAGGCTGCGTTAGAAATGTCCATGACGTTTACCTGGGTACCAGAAGAGATGTCTCCATGCCCAACAGCAGGTCTGGGCGTTCACACATCAGAGATGCTGGATTTTACACCGTGGTACGCAGGCCAGGGAGGGCTCCCCCAGTCAGTAAATGCAGCCTGAGCTCTTCCTCCCATTGAGCCTTGGGGACACATTCCTTACTTTGCAGGAGGACTGGAAATGGAAGCGATCGCCTAGCCCCACCTAGTGCTTTGGCCTGAATGGTGCCGCTGAGCCGGGATGTGCCAAGGTTTCTCCAGCTGCAACCGACTGGTTCGAAGGCCCAAACCAGGAAAAACCCGTAACCACTGATGCTGCACGTGTGGGCAGGACGCTGGAAGGTAAGCCTGAAGTCAAGGCCATGAGAATGAACTCTTTTCCTTGCTCAACATACGAGTGGAGCTCAAGATAAGGACTTTTATCCCATGGCTGAGCATTCCATAGTCAGCTGTTGGCCCAACCACGGTGCAGCAAAGGATGCAACCCAAGGTGGCAAATACCAGCTCAGGCTTGGCACCCTCCAACAGGAGCCAAGTGTTGGGGTTTCTTTGTTTTTGCGCCTGGTTTTTTTGTGTTTTTTTTTTTTTTTTTTTTTTTCCCCCAGATGTTTTCTTGGATTGTAAAAATGTAGCAAACCCCAGATCTAATAATATTTCCAAATTCCCTTTCCTCAAAGTCTCCATCAACAGTATGAGAACAGGACCAATGTGGGAGTATCTGAGAGCTGCTAAAGGACCTGGGGGTGTGACTGTGCACCTGTGTGTCCCTTGCTTGGGACAAATCAGCCTAAACTGGGCATCCAAAAGAAGAGCTGGGAGTGCAGGGTAGGTGCAAGATGGGTCATAATGCTCTTAGATAGGAGGGTTGTAAGGTGACAACCGAGAGATAGGATAACAGTGCTTTCTCCCTGTCTTGTAGAGGATTTGCGTGTGATGTTTAGTAGGTCATCTGGTGATGAGCTGTTTGTACACAGCAACGTTTCTGTGGGTGGTGGCTGTTGGTGTGGAGCATGTACTCGGAGCAAGCGAGGTGTGGACCAAAGGCACAGCTGTAGCAAGGCTGTCTGAAGAGATGGGACGTGCTACATGGGCTGGAGGGAGAAGAGCTGGAGGGACTCCCCACTCCTACTCACTGTGTCCCTGCTCTGTGCCCCCACAGACACAAGTGTGTGTCCTCTGAGCAGGGCCTCACACTCGTCTTTAGTGCTGGGTCTCCAGAATTCAGTACCAGTCCTGGATCTAATACCTGCACCTGGAGAAAAGTAATTTGGGTCTGCACACTCTGCATAGAGGTATTTAGGTTTGTTGTCTCTTTATTTATTTTTTCTTCTTCTGGTTGTTGCATAGAAAATTTGTGGGAGAGGCCACTTGGTGATTTAGGTTGTTTGTAATTTTTATTCTGCCTCTGCTCTAGTGTTTAAGACCATTTGGGCAAAGGGAATTTCTCCTACTTCTTCAGCCCAGAAGGGGCCTGGCAGGGACAGGCTGGGATGTGTTTGCAGGTTGCACAGACAGGAAAAGTCACTACTTGGCTGTGACACTGCTGCTCTGTGCACCAGCAATGCAGAAGGAAAAAACCTCACTTTACATTTGGGGTTGATGGAGACAGAAGCGTGGAGCTTGCCTGCCAAGGCAGAAACTTGTCAGACCTCTTCAATCTCTGAGGATCTAACACTGTTTTGGAGATCACAGTCAAGGTCTCTGCTATGTCCTGCCCTGAGCAGCTGCTGAAAAATCACCTCATGGTCTTGATGAGCCAGATCTGGTGTAGGAGTCATCTTGCTTCCTCCTGTGAACTTGTGACTCTACTCTGGGAACTGTGGTGTGAGGCACCAAGTCATGGAGTAGCAGATATGCTGAGGTACTCAGCTACCTTGTACCACCTTGCAGACCCTTGCTGGGAGGCAGATGCCCACCATGGGGACCTTCCCCTTCTGTGGGCTCAGGAATCAGCTCTTTGTACATGGTATAATTGGCTCTTGGCTCAGTGGTGGTACCCATAAGCCCTGCAGAAATGACTTGAAATGGGATCTCAGCCCTTTGACTGCTTACCTGAAGCCCTGGGTACAGCTGGATGCAGAACCAAGGGCTGCTCAGAAGACCTGTCCTTCTAGGATTCATAAAGCATTGGGGTTTGGTATCATTTGAAGGAATTTCTCCTGCATTTTATTCCCTTCTAGCAGGAGAAAGTGGCAGAAGGTACTTGAGACAGAGGTTTTATGACACACCTCCACACTTCTGGATGTGGGAGAGCATATGCAGGGTTACTGTAGCCTCTTGCTACAGCCTCCACAAGCACACAGGCTGGTGCTCATGGCAGGAATCTTCTGGAACTGAGGAAAGCTGACATTTATCTGTATGGCAAAGTGTGGGCAACCTTAATGAACAGGACAACTGTAGTGCATATAAAATCCTCAGCAGTCCTGGCTTTAACCCAGGACACCAGGAATCCTGCTCAAGTTTGTTCATTGCTCTGGAGCATGTAATTGATGAGCCAGAGCTTGTTTGACAGTGGCTAATATTGCAACTCATCTCAGTGCTGATGCACCTCTGAGATGGTTTCAGCAGATTGCTGATGGTACAGGCAAATGGGGAAGAGATCAGGACCAAGCCCTGGGAACAGTCTGAGCCGATGAGTCTGTAGTGACAAGTCAGTCTTGATCTGTATCTCCAGTGTTGGGTACTCACAGTGAGTGCTGTTCAAGAGAAGACTTGAAATCAATAGTGTTTCCTCGTTCTCTGCTGTGAAGTTGCCACAGAGGTCATTTAGGATCTCATCCAAAGCCCACTGAAATGCAGAGGCGCAGTGACTTCAATGGGCTTTGAGCAAAGTCTGCCAGGAGCTGACTTTACAGAGCAGTGAAATATTCCAATGTGTGGCATCCCCGCTCAGGGGTAGTGCTGTAGGAAGAAAGGTGCCATGCAGAAACCAAGGGGTTACGTGACTTTTGGGGGTGTACCTTCTCGCTTGTTAGGGCTTCAGGAGCACCAAGGTGAAGGTACTGGGTGTTTGCCTGCTGAATTCACCCAAACCCTCCGTATAGGAGTTGCCTCTCCTCTGGTTTAAAAGAACCTTCCTATTATTTTCAGTCTTAGCTCTTTGTGTTCAGAAATGTGGAGCACAAATTTAAGGAAAACTGTGTTGGAGGAAAAGGACTTCTGCCAGCGTGAATGATGTGCATATGCTTTAGAAGTCTTGTTGCGTAGAGTTTTGGGGAAGAAAACAGTCTCCAACTCTAGAGGGCGTGTTGCTCCATACGTTGTGGGTTGCTCCATTTCCCAGGCAGTTGGACTAATGCCTGGAGGTCTGCCCGGCCTGGCTCAGCTCGCTATGCTACCAGAGAGAGTTGGGAGACCACAAAAATCCTGAGACCTCCAGAAACATGACTGGCCAGGATATGTGAGCAAAGAGAAAGCAACTAGTCCGTAGAAGATGATGCAAAGGGTCAATGACAGAGAGTGGGATTCCCTTCTTCCCTCTGCATTGTGCTGGGGAA
Source organism: Eurypyga helias (assembly GCF_000690775.1). Taxonomy (NCBI): domain Eukaryota; kingdom Metazoa; phylum Chordata; class Aves; order Eurypygiformes; family Eurypygidae; genus Eurypyga; species Eurypyga helias. Next base: position 9,897 of record NW_010240553.1, on the reverse strand, counting down.
AGGACAAGATGTAACGGACGCAAATAGCATCCTGAGAGGTTTAGGTTCGGCAAGAAGATTTTTTTCTGACATGAGATTAGAGAAGTATTGGCATGGATTTTGCCGGGAGGTCTTCCAGCACTGGAAAGTTTGAAGACTGCATTGGATCAGCTCCAGCCAGGACTGTTTCAGCTGCAGCTGATCCCACCGTGGGCAGGGGATGGATTTAGCTGCCCCGGAGGGAGGAAGGGAGTGTTCTTTCCAGCCTTTCTCCTTCTGCCCTTTTGGCTTGATGCATGACATTAGACACTGATGCTGGGGTTGCAGTTGCTCACCCTTCCTCCTGAAGCATTTTTGATTTGGAAGTCCTTGATTCAGAAGGAGCTGTGTGTTGAACCCCACTATGGCCAGAATTAGAGTATCTCTTGGACTGATTGAAAAATTACAAACCTGGAAAAAACACCTTATCAGGTTGTTACTTAGTTGGAGATGCATCTTCAGGTATGTTTGAGCACTGGGGCTTGAACTTAGCTATCTTCTTAAGTGTTGATTGGGAATGTCAGCCTAGGAGGGGAGATCTGGAGACAAAAGAGGCTCCACACTGTGCAGAAATAAAGGGGAGGCTCAAAAACTTCAGGAAACCTCCTCTCTGCCCTTCCCTCTAGTTTCTCTCTCCTCCTGTGAAAATACTGTGTGAAACCTGGAGAAGCCAGCTGGAGCTGAGGGATGCAATGGACCCTGACATTGTAAAACACTTCCCTGCTAAATCCTGCCCTGCAGCTTGTCCAGGGAGGATTTGCTCCATGGGTCATTGTGCACTCAGCTGGCATTTTCCTTCAGCTGCTCCTCACACCTGCAGCGGTGGTGGCAACTGGAGGAGCTGCCACGTGAAACCTGCAGCACAGATGTGGGGTGAAATGGGGGAGAAGTGTTTCGGTTCACATTGTTGCACGTGAAGCCACCAAAGTGAGGGGAGGGGTGGGCTCTTTGCAGGCGCACACTTGCGTAGCTGGGAACTGCACAGGTTCATGTGGCAGCAGGCTGTGAGCTCACCCATTGATACCAACTGCCATGCCTGATGTCCCCGGAGAATCTCTTCCTTGTGCTTGAAGGACCACTGCTTTTTCTCTACTCCAAGTTTTCTGATCATTGTATCAGTGAAGAAAGAGAAGAAAAACATAACTGGTTAAACCACCAGCTTAGAAAAATCAAGTGTTTTCCTCAAGCCCTGCTTATCTCTTATTGTCAAGGACTGGGCTGAGGGTAAAGGAATTGTATGCATACCACCCCTTCTTTTGGGATACCCTTGTGAGCCCGATCCCGCGTTATTTGTTCTTGGTGGACGCGCTTGCCCTTAGCTAGTCTTGTGAGCCTGTTGTGCCTCTTACTGGGAGATGTAAGATGGTTGTGGATGCCCCATCCCTGGAAGTGTTCAAGGCCAGGCTGGATGAGGCTTTGAGCAACCTGGTCTAGTGGAAGGTGTCCCTGCCCATGGCAGGGGGGTTGGAACTAGATGATCTTTAAGGTCCCTTCCAGTCCAAACCATTCTGTGATTCTGTGTAGGCTGTCCCTGATATGGCGTGTGTGACACTTAAGTCTCCCCCTCCATTCTGGACTGGTTTGCTCGCTGCTGGTGATGGCTGCAGTGGGGTTATGGCAATGCAATGACATCTTTCAGGCCCTTGCTCCAGCTGGCATTGCTTGGAGGTCTCACCCTTTTTGACCCTAAGCTGATTCCTGAGCATATGTGGCCAGACAGGAAGAATCCCATCACTCTCCTTCCAAACAGCGCTTCCTGGATCAGGGCTTTGCTATCACTTCTCTCTGCACTCCACAAAAGACAGAGTTGCCATAAAATGATCACACCTGGTAGTACAACAACTTCCTGATGTACCTGTGAAGAGATCCTGATGTTTGACCCAGCATCTGGCAATCATCAACATGCAGAGCTCCAAATAAAATACGTTTCTGTGCAGCTTTCCATCCTTTGACAGAGATGTTTCCCAGTGTAAAGCTGCCATGAAAAATGCAAGCCAAAAACATATCAATTCTTAAACAGTGGTGCTGGGAATACTGCTGCAAAATGCAGGAATGAAGCAAATACACCTGGAGTGGTTTTGATCTGGCTCTGACTTTTCTTCCCATCTGTACTTTTGTTCTGGCTCTGACTTTCCTTCCCATCTGCACTAGCTGTTAGGCAAGAACTAAACAATGCTCGATTCATCATCTCATCAAAGGGCTGCATGAAAGAAAGGAAGAGGAACATCACAGGAGGTGTGACCTGCTGGCCATGGCGTGTGGTTACCCTGCTAACAGCAGCTGAAAGCCCAAGCCTGTGGTATCACCCAAAGCCTGCAGTCATCCCTTGTGTTTCAGCTCCCTGCAAGGAGAGAGGACGTGCAGGTATTTTCTTATACAGAAACAAGGAGGCAATGGGGTGTTGAGGCCCCTCATCCAGCATGCGCATACGGACATCACTCCAGGAGGATCTGCAGGTCCGGCAGTGGGTTCCATAAGAGAACCATGGACTACCTCCAGCTGCCTTTGGTGGGACTAGGAGAAGCTTTAAACTGATTAATCTTTTTGCAGGTCACATTGTGCTTTTGTGTGATCTCTGCGAGCCCTTTAGGTTGGGTCCCAATTTCAATGTGAGAGCAGTGTGCTTTTTACTGTTGTGCCTTGAGGCAGGCGTGCCTGCCCGCAGTGGGCGTGTAAGAGGGGACGTGGCTGCCATGCAGCGTGTTGCCTCTGCTGTAGCCTCTATCTGGCTTCCACTTTGTTCTTGAACAAGCCATCAGTCCATTGAATGGCAAGTATTTCTTGCCTTCGTTTTTCTTTAGGAATACTGAAGAAATAAATGTTACGCGGACTGACCTCTGCCTGTTGGTCCCCCAAGTAGCTCATGGCCGATTTTAAACAAACTTTACACATAGTGAGAGTTGGTAGGGGTTTTACAAGTTTATAAGCCATGTAAAAATCTGTGCCTGAGTTGGAGGAAAAACGTAGATCATTTCCCACCCTGTTTCAGCCAGCCAGCTCTGGCTGTGATATTTTGGTGGGAATTCAGGCTTGCCTAATTTTGCTGCTTACACACCTTCTAACTTTGGCTTTTGCAGGTGCAATTTTAGGAATTAGTTTAGGGATGCAGAAGCACGATCCATGGTGTTTTTCATTTCGCTTGAAAAGATGATGCTTGGAATTTCAACAGGGAGTCTTTGCAGGCAGGAGTTTCAGCCACCCCAGAGGGAACTGATGGATTTGATGGCTTCCTTGCTAGCAGCGTGTTACAGTTAGGAAATACAACCCAGCCTTCTCACTGGGTTGGGCTGGAAGGGAATGGAAGGAACACACTCACCTTCTGTTGTCCTGCATGTTGCATCTGCTCCATAGCCGAAGTGAGCGGATGCTCTCTCGTTCTCTCGCTGCTGTGATAACATAACCTGTGCTGCTCCGCCAGAGCCCTTTCAGAAAGGCAGTACTGCTGACAGTTGCACTCTCCTTGAAGTACCTTGCTTGCTCTTGGCTCTGTTTTCCTTCCGGCAGACAAAGCTTGAGGGATATAAATCAAAAGGGACAAGTGGAGTGTATGAAATGGGCTACTTCAGTGTGTCTTTTGGGGGGATCTCATAAAGTTCTTTGCAGCAGCCAAGAGATTCCAGGTTTGGCTGCAAACCTGCAGTCCATAAAAGTTACTGGGATAGCTCTTGTGCTTCCCCCCACCTCTGAGAGAGAGGAAACCTTTTTCTCTGTCTCATTTGCTGCTTCTACTGATGCCAGATTTCCCTGTGTGAATGTTTCTTTTCCTTCACACCCTCAAAGAGATTTTTTTTCATTGATTGCTGCCCAACTCTGTGGCCTTTAGATCCTGGAGCTCAGTGCTGAAATAGCCTCCTTCCAGATGAAAAGGAGGGATGAAGAGCTAAACAGCAGTGGGTTTCACTTCTTTATCAATTACAGTGCTTCCTAGGCTGTGTTGTTGGAGGAGTGCAGAGCTCAGGAAAAATCTAGGCTGAGGACCTGGCCTCAGCATCGAGGACTTCCTTTCTGAGATGAGCTAACTAATGCTGCACTCTCCAAAGTAAGGATCTCCCACTGTTTTATGTGACTGTGTCGTATTTTGTTTTTACATCACACACCTCATTCAAGGGGCATCTGAAAACAGTTTCCTCGTGGGAAGTGCAATTGCTTTCTGGAACGTGTTGCTGCAGAGTATTGCTGATCCAGGCACTTAGTCAAAAGGAGGTTGGATATTTGTGTGGATCACAGCACTAGTCCAGACCCATAAAGGATTATGCTAACAAGTTTTGGAGCAGATCTGATATGCTTTCAGGCCTTAGCTGTTCTCTAGTGCTTAGAGCTTAGGAGGGGACTCCCATGTTCGAGAGATTTCCAAATCCCTGTCTCCTTGATGTCGTCTTGTGCTTTCCCATCGCTGTGTGCTGGTGAAAGCACGGCTCTGATCCTTATTTCCTTTGCTGTGGCTATCCATTTGCAGTGTGTGTAGACTAGCTGAAGAATTGCTAGCAAGATGCTCCTGACAAATATCATGCTTGTCCCAACTCTTGGAGCAAAGGGGAAGCCAGCACAGGCTGGATGCTGGGATTATGTGGGGTATCTTCTTGTGTAATTTGGGAGGCAATCCTTATTCTCTTCTCCCTGTTCTGTATTACAGGGTTAAAGGTGGTTGTGAGAGTCCAGAACCCTCGTGAACAAGGAGCAGAATAAGGCACCTGTGCAGGGCTTGCGGTTCCCCACTGCACAAGGCAGGTAAGTGACAATTACCTCTGATGGCCACCATGTAATTATGACCCCCTGTCACTAGCTGTGCTCCTCACAGTCTCTGGTACAAATAAAGCCGCCGAAGGAGATGGAAGGGGTCTGCAGCCAACACAGGCAGTGGATGTGTGTACATCTCCTAACTGCCATCCTCTGTCTGAGTCCTGGGGTGGTTGCTTTGCCCTGGGGAAAGGGGAAGTGTTGGTTGGTATCTAAACAAGCAGTAGCAAAACACCACTGAGCCTGTAGTTCTTCTCCAGCAGAGCCTGGTGCTGCATATGAATCAGTCCGTCCATCCATCCATGGCAGAATTGGAGATGGCTGTGATAGGAGTATGTAGAAGACTGGCACCTCAGCCCAGTTCTGAACTGTAGAGCTGGACTTTGCAACAGGCTTCTCACTGATGGTCAGTTCTTCCAGCATTAATCAGCGGCACTGCACATAAAAGACTCAGTCTGTAGCAATCCTGTATGTATTAGCTGTAAAAACACAGCTGACGAGTGCTGTGCCGTGAGCACTGGTGGCTCCTGGTGACCCAGGTCGAGGAGACCAGGCTTGAGAGAGCAAGTCAGAACCAAACTGCTCCTTTTCTTTTTCCTCCGTTTTTCCTTATTTATGCCTGATATTTTTACGTTGCTGCCTAATCCCAAAAAGGGAAGGAGGGTGGTGGTGGTGTGTTCCTCTGCTCCTGATACTCTTACCTTATATTCTTTGCCTTGACAGCTGTCCTCCTTTTCTACTGGGGGCGGGAGAGGGGTGCACTCTGACTTTTTGCAGCTCCCTGTGCTTGTCTTGGCCTCTCTTTGACAGCTTTTGTTACCAGGACGCCTCCGAAGCGCGCCTACACTATCTCTGTCTGCCTTCTTGGTGATCACGGCGCTGACATACATATGCAAAACTGTGTCTGGCTATGCCATTAGTGTTAGAAAGCACTTGCATGTTCTTGCTGGCTCTACTATTTCGTTGAGCTTATACTGTGGTTCAAAGCAAGGTGATACTAATTTTACACTGGGCAGTGTGTCTCTAATTTATGGATGTCCTAGGTGTCGGCATCAGCTCGGCAGGCTGTCACATGTGGGTGCATTGGCCTCGCCCGTTCCTCCAGTCTGGGTTTCAGCCTCTGCGTGGAGTAGGAGGGAGCTGAAGTTTGCCTGCAAGCGAGTGCCTGTTTGCACTCTCCCCATCCCCAGCATCACTCAAGCCACTCCTGTCCTGGGCCCCTGTGACCACGCGCGGGGGCCTGAAGCTGCCGGCCTCCCCGCAGAGGGCAGTGACGGACAGACGGACCGATGGACATGCAACCCAAGGTACGCCAACCGCGATTTTCCTCTTCTCCCAGCCCTTTAGCCAGGGATCTCGGGCCAGTCAAGCTGTAACATAAGCCACGTACTTACCTGCTAGGCTGGATGATGCCAGGCTGCCCAGGAGCTGGCAGCGTCAAGGCTCGGGCTCCCCTTTCCTCAGCTGCTGATGGTGCCTGTGGCTCCGTCCAGAAAACCTGAGGTTGGAGGGGGGGGTTCTTCGGTAGGACAGGGATGGGTTAAAGAGGTCCCTGCAGGATGCTAATTCTTGCACAGTTCTTTGGGAGGATTTCTCTTTGTCATAATTTGAGTGGGTGTTCCAGGGTGGGCTGGGGGGACACACAGATGAAATTCTGTATCCTGACTATGGATTTTTGCCTGCACAAGTACACTGAGAGCAGATTGCAGACCTTGGGAAGTGATGCTGGGAGAAAACTACCACCCTAAAATGTGCATAAAGGTAGTGATATTTTTTTTTTCTTTGACTAGTCACCTCCTTCTCCTCCCTGTTTTCCCTTCTTGTCCCAGACCCCCTGGCTCAAAGCATTGCACTCAGACACCAATGCACACAAACAAAACCTATGTGTTTTGTGCACTGGCTCACCAATCTGTGAAACTTGAAGCAGGAGAGCTCAAATAAAACTTTCAAAATTAGCCTATTAAAAATCCAGGAGGGTCTTCCTATAAATTGACTGTCTCCTGGTTTGCCCCAAATAGTGCAGCAATGGGCCTGGTTTGCATTTAGATGGGAGATCTCTGAGAGCTTTGGGTTGTTGAGAAACAAGTATTGGAGGTTCACTAAGTGGCATTTTCCTCTCTTGAGTCAGTGTTGAACAAATGCCCGGTCCAGCAGCAGATCTCATTCTTCAGCGCTGTCATTCTGCCACCCGAGATCTCTCCCAAGTTAAAGCCCCTCTTGTCGCCATCAGATGCGCTGAGATACTCTGGGTGCTTGCTGAAGAGGAGAGACACATGCACGGGGCTTGGACCAGCAACCACAACACCAGAAATAGATGGGAACTTAGTATTCAAATATTGAGTAAAAGTTGTTATATTTTTAATACAGAAAGGGTCAGCTTATGTGATGCTAGAGGAAGGAGTCTGAGGGAGGGATTCAGATTTCCCTGTGCTTCTCTTTTGCTTGATAGCATCAAGCTGGTAGTAGCTGTTCCTGATGTTTTCCTCCAAGGGTTACTAGACAGCACTCTCACTCCTCTCACAGCACCCACTGCTCTTGCATATATGTCGCTTGCTGTCTTCTGAAAGCAGGACATCTACCTAGTCTGTGTCTCCTCCAGACTCTTCCTTGTGGGCAACATTACTGCTGATTTGCACCTGATGGTTCATCCAGAAGATGGAGAAGTCTACAATGCTGTCAATCAGAAGCAGGAGAAACTGCACCCAGAGAGTTTATTTGCTTGGGTAAGCTGGATGCCTGGATGGGGACAAGCCCCATAAATGAAGGGATTAATGTTGGGGAGGCAAGAGTGTTCTTTACTAGAAGTTCACTCTCCTGAATGTTTCCAGTGACACCCTGAAAGTCACCAGAAGCTGCAGAAAAATTCAAAACCAGTTGCACAATAGAATAGGGAGCAGGGGAAGGTTTTTATGTTAGAGCAAAAATGCTGTATAATGTGGATCTTCTTTTTTTCTTCCTGTGGTTCTGTGTCACTGTAAGGGTCTACAGCTGCAAGAGGTCTGTGAGATAGCTCTGGGCAGGGTGACATACAGGCAGAAGACACTCCTCACAACGCAGGCATGGAGCTTTCTCAGAAATAAATAAAGCAGAGGAGAGGGTGGTTCTTGCATTTCCTATAGGGCTAGGGACAGCCTGGCCTCCGTGGCCCGATCCTAACTGCTCTGTGACTCCAAATGATGCATGGGCTTACGCGGTAGGGGACAGAAGTTACACCCACCAGTGTGTCTGTCTGCAGTGGCTTCCCACCAGTGGGGACTTAACCCCTGACTGCCGATGCTTCTGCAAGATACCATTACAGACCATTTCCACAGGCTATTTTGGGGTTTTTCCACCTCGAGAAGAAATAAGAAGCCCAATAATAGATATTCCCTGATTTTATCCTCAGACTGATGGGGGTGGAGAGGCCATAGTGATTACTAAGGACACCATGGAGGTTTTCTGGTGTTCCTAGAAATTCAGCGTGGGCGCCTTGGGCCGTTTTGTTTTAAAGCGAACACGAGCTGTTGGACCTGGCGCTGCGGGATGCTGACACCACCTGGCAGAAGGGCTGTGCTCAGATCAGGATGACTGTATGTGTTTAATTTTGAGCTGGAGGAGGAGAACTATGGTGAGTCCTGGGTCAGTGACAATGAAGTCTGGACTCCAGATGTGCAAAGCCTGGCAGCACGAGACAGGAAGGCTGTTTAGAGAAGAACACTTTGGAAGTCTGGGGGAGTGCACAGCAGGATACTAGATCTCAAATTAAATCTTCAGCCAAAAAGGGAGGAATCTAGCAGCAGTTTTATCAGGCTGGGCTACTGCAGGAATTGCTTCAGCTGCAGGCCAGGAATGTTGCTGAGAAACTGGCTCCTGCAGCAGTCTTATCTGATGGGGCAAGGGAACAGCTTCCAGGTTTTGCAAAGTGGTTCATCTGCATGTGGGCTGATGGGACAGTGAGCTGGTTTGGGATTGCTGGATGAAGGTTTGAGGGTGCCCAGTGTCGAGCAATGCTTTCAACTGTTGGTTGTGCGTGTCCAGAAGCAGTATTGCAGAGACAGCAGGGACACATCGCTGCGAAAAACCACAGAGCTTCTGTTGGTTTTGAAAGCCTAACTATCCTGATGGACTTACCCCCATGGATGGCAAATGTGAAGGAGGTCCTGCAGCAAATGAGCAGGAGAGGCTCCTTTGATGCAAAACCTCATGCTGAAGTCGGTTAGTCACATTGTCAGCTCCTCGGATATGAGTGTGGGATGGCTGCAGGTTGCCGGAGCAGCAGGCAGCATCTCCTGATGCAAGGTTGCCTCTGTGCGTGGCCCTGAATGCTCTTGTTGCTCTTGGTACATGTTCAGTGTCTCCTGTGACAGGAGTTGTCACAGCCGCTGTGCTTCGCGCTGCTGAGGGATCCATTTCCAGAGCAAAACCTAAGCGTCTGACAGCACTGTGACTGTCTTTGTGCGTGGTGTGAAAAATAAGTAGTGCCAAAACGTGTCTTGAGTCTTTTGTGGGGTCTGTGGCTGTGACTCTCTACACTCATGCTGGTCTTTAGTTTGATGAGCATAGCTTGGTCATGCTTGTTTTTAAATTAGGTATTTAAACATTTTCTTGTAAGGAAAAGCCTTACAACAGAAGTTAAAAGCAGAGATACAGAGAGAGGCAGTGCCCACAATAGAAAGGTAGGCACCTTGCTAGTGAGTACTGTGGTACCTGTCAGTGTCAGGCATCTCCAGGAGTAAGCAGCAGCTGTGTGAATTTTAGGGATGAGAGTTTTGAGTTAAGAGTTGAAAGTCCTTGCCATGTGTCTTTTAGGTGCCCAGTATCTTTGGTGGATGCACGCCGCTGTTGGAAATGTGTTCTTAGGTGAACAGTAGCTTGTGACAGTAGCTTGTATACAGGGTGATTTTGAAGGGAGTGTGGTGAGGAAGACAAAATACCATTTGAGCAGTCTGTTTTCTGTGCTTTCAGTGGGTTAAAAAAGCAAATGGGAACATAAAACCACGTTTGTACTACTGAGGTTAAGTGTGTAACTTCAGAGAGGTTTGCTCTGCTCCCCAAAGAAAGTTCAGAGCCAATCTGTTGGCTTGCAAGCTGACCTCCATCAGGGACTCTCTCATCTCTGGGCATTTTCAATCCAGATGCGGTGATGTGCTGGGTTCAGCCAGG
>NW_010240552.1:7559-9498 GCF_000690775.1 Eurypyga helias | reverse complement strand
ACCCCACTGTAGAAGTCCACCAAATTTTTCAGGCACAGTTTGCCCATTATTGAAATGCTCTTCCTCTTCTCTGACACATGGATCTCATCAGCCCCTAGTAGACCAGGTTTCTCAGTGAGTCCCATGGCATAAGTAGCCGAAGCCCTGGCTGTGGCACCAGTCTTGTAACTACTTGTTTATTTGCCAGATTTGACGGGCCCTTTCAAACCACCTCCCTTTAACTGTGGGAATACATGAAAAGGCTAATTGTGTTTGAGAGTCCCTTACTGCTCCCAGGGTTCTGTAACCCTTCTTAAAACTTCTCAGACTGCTCCTGTCTTTATCACTGGTGCTCATGTGAAACAACAGCAGTGGATAGTTGCCGGTGGACTGTACAAGGCTTGTATAATCTGAGAGGAATAATAAAATGTCACCACTGTAACTGTGCACATGCAGTGCACCAGCAATGTTTGTGCCAGTGGCTGAATGACTAACTGCTGAATCTATTGCCAATTGCTAGTTTACAGGTGCCACCATCACAGGTAATACACATGTGCTTTGCATGTGGGAATTGCAAATCAGGACACCTACAGTGACTAATGAGTTCTTCAGCTCTCCTGCTGTGTTTTCTTTGGTTTGTTTGTTTTTATTGGAGGATTTGCCATCTCTTTCAGGGCTTCTGAAGATTTAATAAACTCCAAATTTCATCATCCAAGTTGTTTGGGAACCAGAAGTGGCATATTCTTCCTTTCTGATAGAGAAATGGTCTTTGATATCCAGTGTTTACATTCGTTTTTCAGTGTGGACATGTTTTTCACAATAATATCCTCACCAGACATACATGGTGAAAATCATACTACAATCTGTTCTGGGAAAACACCATCTCCAAAGAAGAGTCTGTCTAAAAAGTCCCTTTCCCAAGTTTACTGCTGTCTTCTGAAGGTGCAGGAGGTTCAAGGGGGTTACTTGGAAAGCACAGTGTCATACTCTCACCTGTCTTTATTATTCTTGTTATGGGAATGCTATCTCTATGCTCTCCTGTTTGCCATCAAGTGTATTTCTCAAGGCCTCTTCTAATGCAGCAGATACTCAGTGTACTTCAACAGTCATCAATACCTCCTGAAATCCTCATTGAATGAGTAGATTTTAGCATTCTCAGGCCTCCACTCTACTTTCAAAAGCGTAAAATATCAGTGGTGTGCTGGTTGACTGTGAAACTGTTGCCAGATCAGGTTCTTTTTGTTCTGAACAGTGTTTTATTCTATGCCCTTTGTGAGTAAGAAGGAAGGTCTGTAGTGGTATCGTAGAAATTATTTCCCTTTGCTCTGCAACTAATCATATGAACTACAATAGATAGTGAATAACAAACAGTGGGGTTACATTTAATGTTCTGTAACAGTGGTGTTCATTGGTAACTTCAGAGCATCTCTCCTGTTTTTTATTTCTGTAAGATCAGTGTCTTTGAAATAATATAAAGGACTAGGTAGCAACTGCACCTGCTTTACAGCATCTTACATGATTAGGATTTCTACTTATCAGTGTGGAGATCCCCAGTCACAGAACAACTTTAGCACTGTGCTTTAGTTGATTGGGGTGGAGGCAAATAAGGGAGTTGTGTGAAGGAACATATTCCCATTCCAGTTTAACTGTAATTACATATGAAGTTGAACAGTGTTGTGATTTAACCCCAGACAGCAATTAAGCACCCCACGGCCGCTCACTTACTCCCTGCCCATTGGGATGGGGGAGAGAATCAGAAGAGTAAAAGTAAGAAAAATCATGAGTTGAGATAAAGACAGTTTATTAGGTAAAGCAAAGGCCACACACTCAAGCAAAGCAAAACCCAATTCCTCCCCCTCAGGCAGATGTTCAGCCATCTCCAAGAAAGCAGGGCTCCAACATGCATAATGCTTGCTTGGGAAGACAAACACTATCACTCCCAATGTCCCCCCTTTCTTCC
>NW_010240552.1:0-7469 GCF_000690775.1 Eurypyga helias | reverse complement strand
GCTGCTTGGCCCCACCCCCCCCCCCCCTCACTGGTGGGGTGGGGTGAGGAGCAGCAAAGGCCTTGGCTCTGTGTCAGCACTGCTCAGCCACAGCTAAAACATCCCTGTGTTACCAACACTGTTTCCAGCACACATCCAAAACAGAGCCCCATACAGCTTTTATTAAGAACATTAACTCTATCCCAGGCAATACCAGCACAAACATTAAATGATTTTTGTATTAGGTTTGATTTACTTGCTTTGTTTGTTATCACAGAAGTGTTACTCTGTTCTGGGATTGGGAAGGAGATGCAAAGGGGATTTGAAGTAATTTCCTGCATACAGAGTTTTTTCTTTTAACTGTTTTCTCCGTTATTTGTGCTGGCAATGGTTTGACATCAGATATATTCAGCTGACTGTTACATGTGGTTTCAGGATATAATTACTCCTGTATGCCTATTGGTACATAGTTTGATGACATATCATTTCAGCTGAGGGTGGCTCCAGTTTCAATCTATGCCAAATGGGTATTTAGATAAATGTTAAAAGACAATAGTAGAAAGATTTTTTTTTTTTTTAATCAACCGTAATTTTATGTCAGTACTGGTCACAAATCCATGTTGATGTGAATTATAAGTTTCAGTGTTTATTTTGGAAGAGAGTTCCCCAAATAAAATGTATTCTGAAATTATTCTGTTGCTTTTTTTTTTTTTCTGTGAGGACTATGGACTGATTGAGGTATCCCTTTAAGGATGTAGGCACAAACACAATTCATATGTGTTCTTTCATGTGAAGCTTTGGTTGAGGATATGTTATTATGGAGAAGTTGTGGGTGACTTTGTTTCTTTCTCATAGAGACACAATTTTCACTAGTTGTTAACTAGCAGTAAAATAAAATGTGCATGTAGGTCTGAAGCTTGTAGGGTAGAGATATTTATGAAATGTATGTGTTTTGCTTTCTGTTTTAACATTACATCTTGAAGTATTCCACTGCAATCTGCATATTTCTTTCATAGCTGTTGCCTTGTTCGATGAAGTAAACAAATGTTCTTTAGGGGTTAGGGATTAATGGTAAGGAATAATGTGACAGCACAGCATGCACCTTGAGGGAACAGACAAGAGAAGTGTCAGCCAACCACCTGCATTTAGTCAAGTTGCTAATTAAATCATGAACATGAATTGAGTTGTAGATTTTGCTGGTGTTTGGGAGAATTGTCCTATCCAATAACTGTTTTGATTTAATGAGGTTTTAATAAGATTAAAAGTGTTTAATTGTATTTTTACTCTTACTAGTTATGTTTTTAAATGTAAAATTATAGGAATTTTACTGAGACTTAAGAGAATCTGGTAGATAAATAAGGCAGTAATAGTATATATGAGCTTGTATGTGTATCTTCTTGTGGAGACATGCAGTGAGTGTCTATGTAGTAGACTGTTAGCAAGCAAACAACTAATTTGTGGTGTGGCCTGCTTTTTTTTTCTCCACTGTGGGAAAAACACTTCTTAAATGGATGCTTTCCTACCATAGGAAACTATGAGATTAGTATGCAGGAATTGCTTTGTAAATAGAGAAGGTTGGAAAGGGTCCCTTCTATGGCCAGCTAATGGAAAAGATTGAAAAACTGCAAATATCTCTTCCTCTCCTGCTTATTATTCTGTACTGAAGTTGGGCCCTGAGCTTCTAGCAGAAAGCAACCCATTTTCTCAGAGAAGTAAAGTACTATTGCTGTGCCTGATTTCTGTAAGATTAAAGTGAAAGGGAGGCTTATTGTATGGTTTTGTAATTACTTCGTCATGGTCATTATTGAGATTGACCAATATTTGCTTCAGAGGGTATGTACCAAGCTAGCAAGTGTCTTTATTCTGGTTTTGTACTGTTTGTTTGTATGTGTGGCATGGACTGAGAAGCTCATGAAGGTAATTACTTTTCCTGGTATGATCTACTTTACAGGGTTGTGCAGTGCTGTCAGGTGGGTTGTGTACCTTTTTTATTTGGTCAGTCCCATGTCTGACAGTGTATAATAAAAAAAATAAAAAGTTTTCACTGTGGAAGACCACAGTCTGTTGGGCAGCTTTGAAAGAGTAACTCAGGAAAAGAAACAAATCTTAAGAACTGATAATATAATGCAAAATACTGTTGGCCTGATTGACCGGTATGAGAAATGATAGAAAGCTGGCATGAGACAAAACACTTGCCATGTAGACTGAATGAAATCTATGGCAGAGGTGTCCAGCACAAACCTATGAGACCAGATACAGGTCTCTATTGTAAGAATTCCCTTGGAAACATTCTTCTCTTCTGAACATGCACAAGTACCACTCTCCCCATCTTCACTTCAACCTAAAGTGACAGTCCTTCATGCTGATGGATGGTGTTAGAAGGCAGGTTGATGATTGTGCTAGATATAATAAAGTAATGTGGAGATGCCATTTGTTAACAAGGAATTCTCTTTACTTCTTTTTTTTGTGTTTGGAACCATTTGCAGTTCGTAAAAATACGTTAACCCAGTAAGCATTTGTTTTGGCCTGTTAATATTCCATAACAAAGACATCTAATAGAGTAGATAATATAAAGAGCAGAATTTCTAACATATTTTAAGAAAAACATATTATGACCTTAACATCTCACTCCCAGCAAGGTCTGAGAGACTGTTTAAAGTATATTGTATATTTTGATGTTCTATGTCCATTTAATATTGAAATTGAGTTTGCTTTATTTAAAATGGAGTAGAAAAAAACGTGTCCTCAGCCTTGCAGATACTATTATCCCTGAGTTGACAAGTTGTTAGAAACGTAATAAATAGAGTGGAATTACAATAGCCTTAACTTACTGTCATAGGAATTTCAGGCAGGCAAAAATCTAAAAGAGCCTTTTTTCCAATTTGATGTCAGTTTTAGCAGCGGATTGACAGAGGTCCCATAAAGTTAGTGTGAGCAAACATCAGAGCTTGTGTTTCCTTTTTCTAATGCATAAGAACTGGGATGTAACCAGCATTTTAAAAAACAGAGCACATTTTAAGCAGTTGCAATAACTGTAAACATAAATCAATCTATGGCAATAAAGGTCAGACATATGGTCCTCTAAGTGTCTGCTTAGTGGCACTGTATGCACTACCCACATGGAATAGCCTTGGCCAGTCCTTACACTGTCTGCATACGTGTTTGCCCTCCTTTGTGAGGACTGAAGATAGTCTGTGAGTCTAGTACTGTGGCTCTGTCCCATTGACCATGGTGATTTTAACTGCAGTTTAGTAGGTTGCACAAATCTAATCTGAAAAAACTATAGGCTCAATATGTGTCTTCAGGAAAAGCCATTAATCGCTTTGGGTTTATTATCGAGTCAACACAGCCTTGTAGCGGGAGGGGGGGGGGGGGGGGGGGAAAGATATTTCTAGTAAATAAAAAGCAAGTGTTTTCCTTTAAATTCATTACATTTTAAACACCCCCATTTCTGGCAACTCCCTTTTCTTGTTGCTGAGAGCATGAGGAATCTGTGATGGGATGCTCCCAGATGACTGTTCAAGAATTTACCTTACAGATAACTTAGCTGCACAGCACTATTTTCACTAATGATAAAGCTTCTACCGACTTCCCTGAGAGCAGTTCTTCCCTATAGCAATTGTGTTGTGGTTATTAAATAGGTGGCCTACAATAAATTCTGATCCTGAATGTCAAGCTATTCAAACACTATATATATCACCATTTTGGGGATAACAAACTTAGTTTCATAGGAAATGGTTGTGACATGCTAATTTTGAAAGTAATAGTACCCACCGGGTGAGTGTGTAAGTCCTCATTTTGCAGATGCAGTTTTTACATTAAGACAATTGGTCAAAGGAAAAATAACAGATGAATTGGCACATATGTAAGCCTTCAGTTAAATGCTGCATGGTTCCATTTTCATTCAGGGAAATATGCTTCTACTGCTTGTAGCTCCAAAGAATATTCAGCTTTATATTGTGGTGGTTTTCTTTTTTTTTAATCTTACTAATAAAGGAGTTTGGCTTGTTTAACATATTCTCAGGAGTCCATGCTCCAAACTTTGCCCTCCAGTTGGTATTACGGTATCAGTAATTGCTGCCTCATGTTAACATTTATTTAAAGCTGCTGATTTAACATTTAAAAATTCTGAGGTTAATGGATCTGTATTCACAGATCCATTAACCTCAATAAAAACAAATGGGACCTTTAGTGAACTAAAATAAGTGCAGATCAAGGATACACTTTCACTAATACTTACTGATAGCATTTAGATTGTACTGTTAAAATGTCAGGTCATATGAAGGGCTAGTAATGTAGTAATATTCAAGGTGAATTTCAGTATTTCAGTCACTCTGTGACCCAAAATAGGACAGTTTAAGATCAAGCAAGTTCATTGTTCTAATTGCAAGATATTCTGGGTGGATTGCTCTGTAAATGGTATGTTATTGGGGCTGAGCTGGGTTTACTTAAGAATGAAATTGGTTTGAATTCACATTATTCTAATGAGCAAATTATGATAGTGTAATTAAATCACAAACATTTTGTATAGAAATTGCCTTCTAGCTTGCAGCACAGGAGAAAACTATAATACTTAAGAAATGAATAAATAAAAAGGCAATGCATTTCCTTAGAATTGGTTTCCTTTGGTCATTATATTTAATCTAACATTGCTGTTAAAAAATACAGAGATCTAGAAACACCATTTAGAAAGAAACATCACTTCCTTCCACAGTTAATCTCCTGCATCACAATAGAGCAAATTTGCTTTTACAATAGTTGAATACAGGAATATGAGGTGTAAATTCTGACTTGAATTCACTGACACAGACATCTTTGCTTTTGTGGGAATGAGTTAATTCCAAGATAAACACGTGATTCCATCTTTAGAACTCATTTATCAAAAGATGTTGTATTTCAGGGTCTCAAATATAGCATAGTGTACAGTAATACACAGTTCATGAAGTTGTAAATTGCTCAGTGCTCACACTACGCATAGATTTGAAGAGTAAGATGTGTAAAACATCAACATTGTGTATTTGTACTGTAAGAAGTACTATCCTGAAGTAGGGTAAAGTGAAGGGCCGCTTGATACCTGTTAATAAAGTAGATTAAATGCTACAAATATATTGTTATTTTCGGCATGTGAAAAGGACAGACAGGAAATCGCTTAGCAGATAACTTTGAAAATCCCTAATATAGGCAGTTTGGAGCTATGTTATACTGAAATTCAGAGTAGATGGGTCAGTATAAAGGTCATTTATTTACATGGGCATGCAAAGTGTTACTATATGGTTACTAAAGAGCATAGTATTTTTGTGCAGCAAACAAGTAGAGGAAGAATGTGCAAAAGCACTTCTGCATTTAGAACTTAAGTTCTATGGCAAAGCCTTGTTACCAGTGTTCTTCAAAACAGTTTTTTTGTTTCATTTGCTGTATCAAATAAGGCTACAGTAAACTCTTGCACAGTACATTGAAAATAAAAAATATTTTTTAATATTGTTTTCAGAAAATAAATTTCAAAAAAACTCCAGCAAAATCATTTAAGAGATCAGGTTGAGTTTAGTTCAGAAATGTGCTACTTGTACTTCCGGTTTCTGCTGTTATTAGTAAAGCCTTCACAGTGCTACACAGGCAGAATTGTAATGAGTTTGGCTTCTCTGTGAGCTTGTTACAATTCAACCTAACCCACTATTTTGGTTTTTTTTGTTGGGGTGGGGTTTTTTTTGTTTGTTTTGTTTGTTTGGGTTGTGTGTGATGTTTGATGTTGTTGGGGTTTTTTTATGTGAACATTGATCCTGTACACATCATAACAAACAGGTATGTATTAAAACCATAGAAGAATCTTATAAGAAACAAAACTAAAGAAAAATACATGCCAGTGACAAGTCCACAGTTGTCACAGAGTAATAGCTGTCCAAGGTGTAAGTGTATAACAAACTGAACTATACTTGCCAAAAAGAAGAGAGATACAGCTGAATATTGGTATTTCTGCTGAACAGTTTAGATGTACTGTCATAACATGTGTTTTGATAAATAAAGCCCAACACTGTTTAAGAACAGAGAAAAGCCATTTTTCAAGTACTTCTCTATTTAGCAAAATAGACAATGTCAGTTGGCTGCTGCTGTGATTTTGTTTCAACTCTACTAACCATCAACTAGATTGGATTCTCATGTTGGAAACCGGAATGCATCACTGTGGAGTAGAAATGCATTAGTATGTGAATTGGAATGAATTAGGCACCCTCTATTGCCCTGTTGTCCTGGCATATTTCTGCCTTTCTAAAAATGGTTCTTGTGAGAATATACTATTAAATCCAGGACAACACTTCAAACAAAATTTACTGGTGTCTTTCATCTGTTACATTTCATTATAAGTAATATTAGTTCTTTTTAACAGTGGAAATATGTTTGTATTCTATGAAAGTTAAAGCATTCACCAATTTGGCTGATGCGAATTAGGTGGCATTAAAATCTCCAACTGCAGTCTTAACCTTTTTTGAAACGTAGGATTTTTTTAATTCAAAAGGCTGCTATGAAGATATCTCAGGGTTTCTTTTGATTTGGATATCTGGCTTTCAGGGTCTTCTAAAAAAAACATTCTAAATTCTTAATTCAAGAGCCATTAGCACAGT
Source organism: Eurypyga helias (assembly GCF_000690775.1). Lineage (NCBI taxonomy): Eukaryota > Metazoa > Chordata > Aves > Eurypygiformes > Eurypygidae > Eurypyga > Eurypyga helias. Next base: position 876 of record NW_010240552.1, on the reverse strand, counting down.
TTCCAAATCTACTGTTGGAGCTGTATTTTCTCTAAGAATATTTGAGACATCAGCTAAATATTTTTCCCTATGGTGGAATCAAGTTTAATGAATATATGCTTTGCATTTAAAAATAAGTCTTCTTTACATATACCTCTTTACTTAAGAATGTGATCATGACAAGAAAATTTGAAAAAATAGTTATAAAATGCTCACGCCATGGAATTTTAGTCAGAATGACAAAGTGTTTAAAGAGAAGTAATACTTTCTGGCAGGTGGCCCATGGTGTTTTCTCCTCTGATTTCTATCTAGGTGGGGTGTAGTCATGTTTTGTTTAATTTTCGAAGAGTCTTTCGTGTGACCCAAATTTGCCAATAACGCACAGCAGCAGGGTATTACCATTCCACTTTGGTATGTCTTTATTAATGGACTGTACTGTTAAGCAGATGTGTTATTGATTATTGTATATTGGCCACAGTTATCTAAGTGCTTCAGCACATTATTGACTTTAAGTGCAAAAGCATATTATGTACTGTTATAGTACTGATGCAGGCAGATTGAAGTACAGTCCAAGAATTACACTGAACTGTGGTTTTAAAATTAATTAGAGTTCAATTGGAAGACACATCACACTAGAAACATTAGCCTTTTATCTTACAAAATGTGTGAGTCTTACTAACTGGGGATCTCTCTAGATTATCCTCTGTTACATTCACATGCTCTGTTGTAAGCAAGAATGAAGGAAGACCCAGGGAATGACAGGCCAGCTTGTCACATCTCTGTGCCCAGCAAGATCATGGAGCAGATCTACCTGAAAACTGTGATAAGTCACGTGGAAAAGAAGGAGATGATTGGTAACAACCAACATGGCCCCACTAAGGGCAAATTGTGCCTGAC
>NW_010240551.1:4043-26301 GCF_000690775.1 Eurypyga helias | reverse complement strand
GTGTGCGCGGGAAGAGGTAGGACGAGGGGAAGAAGATACTGCCGTCTGGAAACTGTAGAGGTTAAAATTAAAAATCATACTACTCCTAAAAACCAAACCAACAAACAGACAAACAAAATACAAACAAAAAACACCCCAAAACTGCGTTTTCCCTCTTCCGTGGGGAGATGGGGTGGTGCGGGTGTCAGCGGGCGAAGCGAGGACGCAAAGCTGCCTCCGTTCCAGGAGCGCGGCCGAGCCCCGTGGGGCGGTGTGCGGCTGGCGTCCGCACGGAATCGAAGTGATGCTTTGAGGAGTTCGCACGCGGTTTGGTGGAAGGTGCACGTCCTGCCAAAATTAGGGCGGCAACCGCAGTTGCCTCTTGGCTAGGAACCCCAAGGTGTCCTGTGGCAGAAAACTATGCCCTCTCATGTTACAGACTCCAGTCGCTGTTGACGAGCCTATTAAGATGGTCGTGGGACTAGACATGAAAGTATCATCGACTGGGAAATTTCCGATAGCGCAAGACCAACTACATGTTTCCTTAACATCTTGGACTATCAAAAGGAGTACCTAACCTGCTCTGTGTTCCTTACACTACCTCTTTGCAAGGTCTCAAAAGGAAATGGAGATGTCTGGTTTTAGCCTTAAAGTGTTCGAAGGTCTGGATCCAGACTGGTGCTGAGAGTTCAAGTATTGGGACTCTGGTAGGCAGTTGCATTTGTCAAGCACAGTGAGTGCACTCCCCTTCACAAAGGTAAAGTTTGTACAAGAGATTGAACTTTCTAAATCACACGGTCTGAAGACCACCTTGCACGTCTCCGCGCTCCATGGCAAGTACAGCGTGCAGGCATTTGACCTCAGTTTAGGTACTAAAAACATACAGGACAGCAAAAGTTTTGCCTTCAGTCAAAACAAAAAGTACTCTTCCCCTTTTCTCCTACAGCTCCTTGAGACAAATTCTACATCCAATCCAAAATGGAGAAACAAACAAACAAACAAATTAGAATCCCAATCCAAAACCAGACTTATGCCCAAGTCTTTTGTAATACTGCATCTTTCAAAAGCAGATCATAAGTGAAAAATACAGACCGTATTGTTTACTAACTCTTGGGATGTTCTTGGATGTTGTGAGGATGAAGGCAGTGGCACAAAATGAATAAAGTAGAATAGAATAGGACAGAATAGAAACAAAATCTTCCAAGACTGACTTCCTCCAGGGCTGTAAACAAATCATACTAATTCCTTTGTTTCATATCCTCCATCCTTGAAATATAAATAGTACAACACTGTCTGAATTAGAGCTTTACCCCATTCTCTGTAAAGTGGCAGCAGAATCAGCCTCTGTTTTATTCAGTGGATCTCTTTGAAACATACTATCATTTTAATATTCATTTCATCCCCAAAATGACATTAGCACAATAATCATATGTGACTTAAACAGTAGAGCATTAGGTTACTAACAAAAGGCCCAGCAGTATTTATTATTCACTAATCTCTAGGGTTTTTAAACCACTCAGTAGGTACTGCCCTTATAAATTGTTTATATCTTTACCATTCAATTCTGGCACAAATAGAACAGTGTAATACAATCTATACAGTTCAGAAAAAAATGTATAATTTAAGAGAGAAATCAAACTACACAACTCCTTTACTAAATTCTCATCTATGTGCACTGTTGTGCAGATTGCTCAGTGTGAAAGGTGCCCATAAACTTGATGCTGTTTAAGTTAGTTTAGCTGGACATGACAGATGCTTTTAGTTGACTCACATCTGCTCTAATTTTATTCATTTCAACAGAGAAATATTGACTCGTTTGGATTTCAGTCAGATTTTAACACTGATATATGTGGAGTTTGAATTTCATAGGCTGATTATAATCTTAGTTTTAGTGAATTAGTAGGCTTTTTGTGAATGAATCTCAAGTTCCTATAAAATTCTGTCTTCAACGTATTTTCCCCCAGATGTTTCAGTTTATCTTTCTTTCCTCTTAGCCTCTTGAAATTACTGACCTATTACTACACCGTTCTTAACCATCACAGCTATTGCTTCCCTGAGTCTTTGATGGAGTAGGTGATCCCTCCGCTATTACAGTATTCAGGTGTTCATTACACCTGATGCATTTTATTTTATTAAACCACAGGTGTAACAGCAGGATTAAAAGTTTTCTGGAGCAGCTGGTGCCTTGCTAATATTATATTTTGTTAGACATCAGCAACATGGAGTAAGTCTTTAAGGCTCTTTGAAAACTAATGTGTCCAATAAATCTCCTGTTTAAAGAGTAATACTCCATGTATATATGGGATAAGAAGACGATATGGGGATGCAGGTACATGTCCCCTCGACCTAGCAAAAAGCTGTCTGTTGCAGCCTGTGGTTCTACTGAGCAAGGTTGTGGTGTGAGATTTCCCATCAGTGAGATTCTACTTAATCTGCTGACAAACTTTATACTTGAGTCAGCGTGACCCTTTGAGCTAGGTGCTTTTCAGTGGGGAAGCAGTCAAACTGAGTGAAAGCACTGTTGTTAATATTGATTCCTAGTCACAGTAAAACTGAGTAAGGCGCAAGACTAACAGACTGTCACTTCTCTTAAGAGATACAGGGCAAGTAAAGGAGGATCCTTTCAACTATTAGTGACATGAACTTTTTATTGCTTTGCTGCTCAGTAAGGAAAATGCTTTACATCCTGAACTTCCTGTGCAGGATAGTGGATTACAGTGTGAAAGACGCTATGAATATTAGATAGTGGCCTTGCCTGCAGAAGTGCCGAGCATCTGGTGCTCACATTTGTACTGAAAGCTGTGACCATCCTGTGTCACTGTAGATCAGACCTAGCATAATCATCCTCTTCTCAGCACAGAGCAGGAGCAGGTCTTGGCACTGCTTTCCCTTGTGGCACTGAAAGAGTAAAAAACTCTGGGTCCAGCTTGAATAAAGAAGAGTGGAGCTGGAAAATGGATGACTCTGGAGTTTATGTCACTCAAATCTCCAGTCATACTTTCAAAGGGCTGGTTCTCGCAAGCTCTTGCACGGTGAACCTGCAAGGTTCTGCTGAGCAGTCTTTCATGAACAAAACCCTGCTGCCGTCATGACAACCTTACAACAAAGTAGGTAGCGTGTGAAAGTGGTTTCTAAACTTCAGAAGAAATACCCCATGAGACAAAGCGGTGTTTGATAGGAAGGCTGACAAAGGTGGATAAAACTTTCCTGTCTAGCTAGCTTAGCATCTGTTGGGGACTACAGTGTCGAAGTATCACAAATCAGAGCTATTAAACAATGGCAGAAAAAAGAAACTTGGAAAAAAGCGTCCTTCAATTTCTGAACGAACTGCGTGAGATACATGTGACCAACTTCTTACTGAAAATCTTTTGAAGTTTCACAAGAATACGAGTTCTTCAGTTATGACGTTTTGCATATGTCTCCATATGTTTTGCGCATTTCTCTGTCTGGAAAAATTCCAAAATATTCCAGCAGTGAGAGAGATTGTCTTCATTATATTTCTAGTCTGATCACGACAGTATTTTCAAAAGACAAGCTACATTAAAGTTTATTAACTAAGCATAATTGTCTGAAAGTAAGTAGGAAGGAAGGATGTAACTCAGATTTTTTTACCAGTGGTTTGTACGCTGTATGACACAGGGTATTAACATTTGCTATCACTGACTTCTTGTGTAAGGCTTAAAATAATAATGATACAACTTTTGTTTCGTGCAAGCCAAAGCACAGGCTGAGGTACAGTACTAATATGATACTGCTAAAAATTATTAATACCGTTAAGTCTTTCATTATGGTCCTTATCACATTAGTTCAGCGACAGCCGTCCAGGTTCTGCCAGCTCACTTTCCACATAATGCCTGCAAGTTATGAGAGTGTCATGAATATGTAGATGTTTTTTAATCCACTTCTCATTGATATTAAGCCATGGCTTCTGAGCTGAAGTTACAACCGCCTGATGCCAGTAATCAGATCTGTGAGGAGCATGCTACTCCCAGCAATGGGCCACAATGTATTGAAGAAGCCCTACTGTATGCCGGGTAGCTATCAGATATGGAGGCATGTGCCTGTCAGGCTCCATGTGGGTTGCCATGGGTCTGGTAGTCCCTCTAAGACAACTAGCCACAGCCTGCAATCCCATTTTATTTTCTGAGATGGAAATGGTTATCTGTTCCATATATTGCAGCAATACAGGGGATTTTTCCTATGACTGTTGCAGCTCCAATAGTATTCCAGCTTCTCTTCTCTTAGGTCCTCTGGAACAAACAGTTGTACATATTTTACCTTGTCAGTTGAAGTACCTTTCTTTGTTCTGAAGTGCATACGATAGGTTGTAGTCTCACCTGAGTTCTTTGGCCATGCATGAAGAACATCTAATTCCTTGACAATAAATAGTTTTTAATTTTCCGGTGATCAAATTCTGTCATCTTCCTTTAGTCTGTATCCAAGTCAATTTTTTTACTGAAGTTGTTAGCTCTAATTTCCTAGTACTAACTTATTCCTTGCTCACCAAAATTCTTAAAAAAACCCAAAAAGGTTTTTACTGAACACAGGATAATTACTGTGTGACCTGGGATTTGGGCCAAATTGCTTCTTTTATTTAGACAAGTGAATTGACCGTCATTGGGATTTAATACATTTTTTTGTCTGTGAAAAATGAAGATAGTGAAACCAAGCAACTTAACGTGTAGTCAACTTTTTACATAATGGGAAAACATATTGGCTCTATGTTTCTGAAATATTGTAGCTGATAGTGGCTTTATTGTTCATATTGTTGCTCTGATCACTCAGCTCCCTACTGAGATAAGAGACAGTAGTGTTATTTCTGCAGAGGCCCTGGGTTCACTCAGCAGAGATGAACAAATGGTGGGAGGCAAGCCTACTCTGAGGTTCATCCAAATACAGATTTTCTTGAGTTCTTGAAAGCACTTGGCTGCATCAGAATCACACTTCTGTCTTGTCCAATTTTCATATGTAACAGAGAGGATCACTCATTAGAAAAGGTGTTACTGGCTTGATCTAACTTTTGATATCTGAAAATCAGGCATCCAGTGTAGGCTCTTTTTTTCTTCCTGAGGTGTCGGAATTCCTAAGGTATGTAACTGAGATAGGTTTCTAAAGCAGGTAAGACAAATTGCCCTCTGGATGGGTCTTTTTCTCTTCCAACTAAAGATGAAGGCTGGCATGAGTGGCTCAGATACAGATGTTTAATTTTATCTGTTTAAAGGTAGATTATAGAGAAAGAGAGTACTGGATGTTAGCCACAATAGTTACAAAGCACATGTGACTTTAAACCATCCTCTTAGAATAATTAGCAATATATTTTAATTTGACTGTTGAATACAAAGAGCCTAAACATTGGATACTAGCAGCACACCTCACAAATTACCAATCAAGAAATATTTACAGATGTTACTTCACAACCATTTTAGACAATAATTACATCTGATAGGAAAAAAAGTAATTTATCCCTAAGATAACTTCAGAAAGTCAGAATTCATTATATACATTATTTTTCACCAGACACCACTTTTTTCATGCATGCAATTTAGCTCACGTAAAAGAAGAAAATAACTTGTAGGAAGGCGATGTTTGAAAATTTTAACCACAATAAGACAGCACTTTCATCTGAGCAATTTGAAATGTTTTTTTAAACAGCAGTGAAAAGTCAAGTTTAGAGTTTGACTTCTTCCCTCTTCCTAGTGCTGCACATCTTTAGGGCTCCACATAATAACCATTTAATTCAAGAAATCATAAACTCAGTAAGCAGTTTAATATAAGTCAGAAGGCATTTCCTACAGCATAGAATAAAATTATTTAGTGTTTTACTTCTTCGTATAGTGAATTCCTTCAGGGAAAAAACAATTTTCTTTTTTTTTGTTAAAAAATGGAAATGCATAATTCATGGAAAAGGAGCAGCCTCTACACAAGGGTAAAACCTTTTTCTACTTATTCACGGTAGTATGGGATTGTGAATGTAATAGCAATTAATGTAAATTTCTATTTGAAACTATTTTAGCAACTTACCATCTAACATGTCAGTGTTAACAGTATAACCAAGACGTTTGTTAGTGTTTTTCTATTCCTTAGGGGTATAAAAAGCTCTATTTCAATTGTCTAGCCAATGAGCAAGAGCACAGAACTGCTAGCTGGAATAGTTTCTACATGGTAGATTGCCCTTCTGATACACCTCTTTATAAGTTGATATATGCATAAATAGTACCTCTGTGTATAGAATCTGTATTGTAAGTAAATTGACTGAGAAGATCTTGAAGCAGAGCAGAAAGTAACAATACAAGGAACCCTAAAATAACAGAAACTGAATATATTAAAATTTTAATTGTGTGTATCATGGTACAAAGACAGAAAAAAAAAAAAGTCCCTCATATTTTTTCAGCATATTATTCAAGATAGTTTTCTGCATATGATCATTGACATTAAAATACTTTCCTTGAATTAATTTTTCATTTGATATTAAGTAATTTATTTTTTTTAAGTTTTAAAAACATTCAGCAATGAGAAGATTAACACGGGGGGAGAAATAGTAAGTGAACTATGGAAAAGAAACTTTTTTTTTTCCCCCTGGATAGTATTAACTCAGATCTCATTCTGATTGGTCTGAAACATTAAGGATTACCCCTGCTCTTTTACTGAGTAAAAGATCAACCTCTGAAAGAAATGGTTAGTACTGTGTTAACTGCAAATTTTCTTGATACCAAAATGATTTTGTGGATATATAAAGACCCTCAAATATAAATATGTGTGGTATGTATGCCACACGTATGTCCAGAATATATGTTACTAATTGTTAGTGAGTGACTTTCCTCCTCAGACTTTGATTGCCATGTTTGACCTTCTGAAACAGAAGCATCCATCTTTCCTCTTTCAGCTTTATATGACCTGATAATAGCTTTTATAACCATAAACACACTTGTTTCCACATATCATTACATAATGAATATTGATTTTTTTTCAAAGACATAAAATTATCTTTGATTTTCTGCACAATTTTCTAATGAATTGTATTTAGTTATTTGACATTACATTCATTACTTTTACTTTCATGATTATAGTTATATTGTCATCAAAAGCATAACCAGATTAAAAGCTAGACTGTCTGATGCAGACTGGTATTTTTGTGTCTCTATTTGTGTCTTGGAAAATGGAACACTGGAAATGTGCTTTTAAGTGTTGCGAGTTCCAGTCCAGGTCAGTTGTTAATATGGGTCAATGGAAACAATAATAGTTATTACAGGTCACTGAACTTTTTAACATCAGTGGCTTTGCACTCTTCAGAGGTTATTTTTATAATTTATAAAAGGAGTTCAAGTTACTAAATTTTTTTCTTCAGTAATTTGTACCCATAGCTAGTTTAAAGTTTCAGGTAATTAAAAAAAAAAAAAAGAACCCACCACAAAACACCAAAACCAAAACCACCTAAACATAATGTCATTTGGTTTTTTTTCAGATAGGGAGAAGTGTATAGCATGAAGAGCTCCCACCAACCTAGAATGGATGTTTGTTCTCACTTTAGAGTACTCAAGAAAAAGTTCATACCACAGAGCAGAATTCAAAACAGTTTGTTGGTTAACCAAGAAGCAATTGAAAATTATCATGGTCACTATGAACTGCCTAAAGCTCACTAGAAATAAATATCACAGTTTTTCCCACCAAAAATATTTTGCATCTAGCCTTGTTTTCTTAAAACTCTGGATTGTAATGACTATGCACTGGACCAAGTTGAAGGCTCAGAAAAGCCTTTGACTCAGCAAAGAGGCCTCGACGTTCCCTGAGGATTCAAGGAAGAGGAAACATCTTATTTCAGGTCTCAGGAATGGCAGATGAGCTGCCACTCCATTTTTGTAAAATGGGCTGATGTTGACTTTGCCAAGGAAGGTGCTTTCATGTGTTCTTTCTGAGCCATGTGTTCAAACCAAGAGAATGTCTTTCCTTCTAAGAAGCTGACAAGGATGCCGGAGGACGACTGCTTAGGAGTTAGCAAGGTCTTAATCTTTTTTTTTTTTTTTCAGTTATATTCTGCTGGTTCCACATTATATGCATAATTTAAGTGATTCTTTTCTCAGTGCACTTGTCAGGTTGAATTCCATTCTAACTTTCTACTGATAACATGCGTATTCCTCACACATGGTCTGAGCAGGCACCTGATAGTTAAATTTCTCGATCAAGACCAAAGTAGTTCACATGGCTATCTAGTTTTTCTCAAAGCTGGATCTTACTGGGCTCCCAGGAGGGCCAACAAATGACCTTAGCACTGCACCCCCTAATTGCACACACAGACTAACTCTTGGATCAGTATCTTTGTTCTGCTTTGGACTACTGGGACTAAAAAAGATACATCTAATTTGGCTGGGTCTAATTAATAAAAATGATAAATGCATGCTCAAGGGTGCTGCATGATGGGGGGACATGCATTAGTCCCTGGTCCTTCTATATTTATCAGTACAGATGGAGACACTGAATTCACTTCCTCTTGAGAAGACTACGGGGGTGTTGAAGGTGGAATAGTTCCAAGCTGACTGCAGAGAGCATATGTGCTATACCTCAGCCCGCTGTATATAAAGATGGAAATTTCCTGTGTTGGAAAACAGACAGACAAGCTTCCCTCATTACAAGTGAGAAGAGGCCAATTAACTTCACTTGCTACACATCACTAAAAATACTGCCACCTTTGCAAATATATTATGCTGTTTAACAAAGTAGTCTAGCCTGACAGCAGCTTCGGAAGCATTCTTGAGAAAAAAGAGTTTTGGCATCAGGTGTACTCAGAAATTTACTACAAAGTTAAAATACCTGTTATGAAAAGACCCAGCTCAATCCCTTGGCTGTGAGATGGTTTGGCTTTGTCTTATATCCGGCCCTGTTCAACAGCCCTGCCACGTTAAAGGAAAATGAACTACTGTAGATGACCAGCTGCAACAGTATGCAATTGCTGAAGAGAATCATCAGTATCAAATAAACATACTTTATGTCCGGCACAGACATCAAACAGAGAGAGACAGGCACTAAACAACATCTTTATATTACTAATTTCTAACCTTTGGTGCTCCTACTTACTAAAAAAAAGTTAAATCCAAACCCTGAAAAACTTTCTTGCTCTCTGTTATCCTGCTTTCTGAAGAGACAGCACCTTTCCTTGGCCTCCTGCTGCTTTAGTTAATCTTTGGTGATTTAAATATAACTTCATCGTGTTTGCAAGTAGTATTTGTTAGGGAGAAAGTTAAAGTAATTTCTTCACAGGGATAATAGGAAAACCTAAGAACAAAGCAACTTCAGAAAAACAAGATTATTTTTGATCACAGCATGTGATGGAAGATGAGGCAGAGTAGGCACTAGAAATAGGCTGACTGAGGAACATACCATATTGACACATGCATAATTCATTTTTCAGATAACGTAAAGCTTCGTATATAATGTTTCTTGAAATAAGTATGAAGATAAGCAACATACTTAGGTAATCCACTCATGCTGTACAGCAGAAGGAGGAAAGAGATCTATTCCTCTTTTCACAGTGGGAAAGGGGTCTGGTGGATAAACTTGTACTACCTACATACACTAATAAATTAAACATTTTTGATAACCTTGAGTTATATGTAGGAAAATATTGTGACTTTCAGAGGAAAATCCTGACTTCTTACAACACTGCTGTGTTGATATGCATCAACACAAAAATAGCTTTGGAGTTTACCACTCAAAAAATGTTTGACTGCTTGCGCTTTGCTATGACAGTTTGGAACAGTGGATCCATCTTAAAACATCTCTAAGTTAAAGTGATAAGAAATGTGATGGTATCCAGTTTCAGTCTGGAATGCAATAAATGTCTTTTACATTTTTTGTGTGTCTCTAGAATTCACAGATTCACACAGTGGTAGGGGTTGGAAGGGACCTGTAGACATCATCTAGTCCAACTCCCCTGCCAGAGCAGGATCCCTTAGAGTAGATCACACAGGAACAAGTCCAGGCGGCTTTTGAAAATCTCCAGAGAAGGAGGCTCCACCACCAGGCTCCAGCCTGTTCCAGTGCTTAACATGGTGTCTTATGAGCCAGCATATTTTTCTCCATCCTTTCTTCCCATAAATTACACTTCTGCCCCTCATTCTGTATGTGTTTCTTCCAAGTTGGAGATCCATGGCTGTACATTGTTATTATGGAACCCTGTCAACTATCCTTACTCTGTGCCTGACTTACCAGGTTACCATACTTGTAACTGTTCATTGCAGTTTTGGCTTGATATTTTTGCACCTGTATAAACTTCCTTTTGACACATTATAGCAACAATGGATTTCAGTGGCAGAGAAAAGTCTGTTGAAAATTAAAGGTTATTTATTCAGTAGACTGCAGCAGCAATCAAAAACTAAATAATAACCTCCCTGGCACTCATGTTACCTTACCTAGAGCCTAAAATCTCCTCAAATGTGTGACAGATTCCATACAGCCACAGTTCTGCTTTCCTCTTCTCCTTCACTTTACCTTTGGGCTGACAGTCTCAGCCTCTCTGTCTGCCCTTTAAATAGTATTGCCAGTGGCTCAGTTCTCAACATTTTCAAATTGTGCAAGATGTTTAAACTGAAAAATTATGAAGGTTTCAAAATTAGGAGTCCCTTTCCAATTTTAGATCCCTCTTGTCCTAGTCCCAGGCAGCGATGAGCTGCTCTCCTAGGGCCAGTCTATAATATTTTGTTTCAGTCCTTAATACATCAAGCTGAGTGGTTGGTGTCACCCCAGTACCAGCGGCACTGCCAGCCAGCGGGGTGGGGTGGGGGAGTTGCAGGCGGACATGACCTGGAAGGTGGGAGGGTCGGCTAGGGCATTCCAGCCAGGAGCGCACCACGGTCTTTGTTCGGACCTTGTGAGGATGCTTAGTGCAGAAGGAGCGTCTTTTGAGAAGCAGATTGATCTAAGAGTTGGGGTTTGAAAGTGTTTGGGTTTTTTTTCCCTTTCTCTCAGCTCCCAGGCTGATTGAGGGGGTCTCCTCCCTCTGTTGTTCTTTTTTTTTTTTTTTTCTTTCTTTCTCGGGGTGTTTGGATTTATTTTTCTGCCTTGCCTAGAACCTGGCTGTATCTGTCCACGGATGGTGAGATCCTGTATCATTTGTTCTATTTTTATGTTCTTTTAATTACTTATTGGCAATAGTATTGTTAGTAACTCCATAAGTTTCATTTATATAATTAAATAGGTCTTATCTCAACTTTTACTAGCCTCCTTTGTTTTTTTTCCTCTGACCTTTCCTCACTGGGTGTTGGGGGAAGGGGGGGAGCGGTGGGAGAAAATGTAGGGGAGGGAGGGAGGAGTGGTAGAGTGACTGGTGGTGCTTAATTGCCAGACAGGGCTAAACCATGACACCTCTAACTCTAGTCAGATTCATGATTCCGTATTGATGGAAATAAGTGATAAAAGAATTAATGACAGTGCCATTGATTTGAACATTGAAGATTTAATGGCTTAACTAGCAATGTTCTGACTATTAAATCAGAACGTATACATACATAAAATAATTGCTTTATTTCCAGCATGAAGTTTGAGTTTAAATAATGAACTACTGTCCCATGATGCCACTTTTCTCCTCATTGAAGTTATTTGTTATTTTCATTAGTGCTTATCTGCATGCACATTGGGGACTATTTTTGTGGTAAGAAGACTATGAAAACTTCAGAATTACCTTTGTGGAAACAGTTATGCCTCCAGAACCTATGTAAAAATAGCTCATTTTAACGTGGTCTAAATTACTGAAATTAAATTTGTCTGCGTGTAGTTAAGCTTCTGGGAAACATAAAAAGTTCTTTCTGCTTTTACAACTTAAACTAGGCTAAGGGATAAACCTGTAAAATATGAAACCAGTTATAAGTGATACTTTACATATTTATATATGCAGAAGCAGGATTTTGTACTTGCTATCCAGCTCTAGTACATCAGTCAATCATTCTTTCCACCAATCCCATTGGACAAGGAAAAAGAAAGAATAAAGATAATGACCTCACTTCAATTTACCACAGTTAACAATGATAGGTTGTAGTGGGATAGGTTTGATTTGGAATAGGCTTTTATTTCTTCTTCTTTTCCCAAATCTGCAGTCATATTTCAATACAAACTTTGAAATCCACAACCTTCCTTTTTCATCTTCTTAATTTTGTTTTATAATGGTTTTTACAAGGTCCAGAAATAATGACTCTGGAGAGCAGATAGTGCTTTCATCAGTCCTCATGGTCAAAGGGAAGGGGTTTGAAAGGGCCAGTTGGATCTGGCGAGTCAACAAATGGTTACAAGGCTGTTGCCACAACCAAGGGTTCAGCTGCTTAGACCATGAGACTCGCTTTGAGAAACCTGGTTGACTGATGCCTGATATCATAGATCTGTGCCAACTGCATGAAGTTCAACAAGGCCAAGTGCAAGGTCCTGCCCCTGAATTGGGGAAATCTGAAGCACAAGTACAGGCTGGGTGGAGAGTGGATAGAGAGCAGCCCTGAGGAGAAGGACATTGGGGTACTGGTGAATGAAAAGCTGAACATGAGCTGGCAGTGTGTGCTGGCAGTCCAGAAAGCCAACCGTATCCTGGGTTGCATCAGGAGAAGTGTGGCCAGCAGGTCGAGGGAGGTGATTCTGCCCCTGTACTCTGCTCTGGTGAGACTCCACCTGGAGTACAGCATCCAGGTCTGGGGCTTCCAACATAAGAAGGACATGGACCAGTTGGAGAGAGTCTAAAGGAGAGCCATGAAGATGGTCAGAGGGCTGGAGCAACTTTCCTATGAAAACAGGCTGAGAGGGTTGGGCTTGTTCAGCCTGGAGAAGAGAAGGTAAGCAGGGGTCTCTCTCTCTCTGGGGAGACCTTATTGCAGCCTTCCAGTACCTAAAGGGGGCCTACAAGAAAGCTGGAGGGGGACTTTTTACACAGCCAGGTAGTGAGAGGACAAGAGGAAATTCTTTAAAGTAAAAGGTGCTAAATTTAGATTAGATATCAGGAAGGAGTTCTTCGCGGAGAGGGTGGCGAAGCACTGGAACAGGTTTTCCCGAGAAGCTGTGGATGCCCCATCCCTGGTTGTCTTCAAGGCCAGGTTGGATGAGGCTTTAAGCAACCTGGTCTAGTGGAAGATGTCCCTGCCCATGTGTAGTGAAAATAATTGATTACTGCTCATGATTGATTTCTGCTTCTGTATACTTATCCACCTCTGTGTGGATAAGTGGATAATCAAGTGGGATTGATAATGGTAGCGTAACAGTCTGTAAATTCACAGTATTTGTGACTGAAAAGACTTATGTAAGGTGTTTGTTACTTGCTATAAGAGCAGGAGACCCTTGGGCTGACTTCTGAAGCCTCACGTATGGGTGGATGAAGTGCATAGCACCTTCCCAATTACTGCAGTTTTCTGGGGACCATCTGCTAAGGGGCTTCCCATATGATCTTTGAATCCAGATAATGATTTTGAGGTAGTAATTGGTGTCGTGTACTTTTCTTAATCACTGTCTTGCTTTACAATAATGAACTGGTGTATTGCTATCTTTCTTATCTTTCCTTTCTAATTGGTGCATCGTTATTCTGCTTTTCTTTTCTTATTTGTTGTTATACAATATATATATATTAAAGCATATTAATCTTTATATATTCAGCTGGATTCTGTGTTTTTACTTGGAATCCCTCAAATCAGCAAGACACCATGGCAAGGGGGTTGGAATTAGATGATCTTTAAGGTGCCTTCCAACACAAACCATTCTATGATCATATGATTCTATGAATGCCTGAGATTTATACCACTGGGTGATGCCAGCCTGTGCAAAGTAGTCTGGATTCTACAGGTTTTTCTTCCTCTGGTGTTGATATTTTGATGAATACAGTAATAATCACTCTCATTGAACTGTGTTTCTGGCAGAATGTCAATTTAATGTGTGCATTAACCTATGTAGAAGCACAAGGCAGGGTTCTTTCCAGAGCACACCCTGCACAAATATACTGATATATACTGTTATACCATAAGTGTAGCTATAGGATGCAAATATTTTGCTTCAGTGATGCCATGCTTATTTTTCAGGATTAAGTGTATGGGTGACATTTAATGATCATGTGGACATAATATTTATTTCTATTAATGTAATTTGTTTTTTCTGTAACGGATGGCTTTGCTATTTATCCTTTTCTGTTTCTTTTAATTCAGTTTCTTTTTGCTTCTTTCTTCTCTCCTTTTTTCTTTTTTTTCCTCCTGTTTCAGGTCATTACTTTTTACTCTACCAGCTTCTAATGTGAATAATATCTTGCATTAATATACTTCTATATTTCAGCTGTATACCTAGGTATTTATATTTTACCTTTCTGAATGTAACCCTTTTTCCTTTTTTTTTGTTTTAGATTATTATTTGACACTTTTGTTCTTTAATTTTTATTCTCCAGTTCTTGAAGATTGTTTTATCTAGTTTTTCTAGTCTGTGTTCTTTTCATGCCCTGCATAATTGTATAAATGAATGCTTCCTAAGAGTTATTATTTTTTCATGTCAATGTCAGTTTAATCAAAGCTGTGCTAAAACATGTTAATGTTTATGTGTGTTTTGGGGATAAGCAAAACATCTATGCTTTTTTGTCTATTTTGATTTTATTATTTTGTAAAGGTATTTTTTACGTGTGAAATATTTTTATCCCATTTGGTACATGAACTACTCTTTCTTATCCTCTGCAAATTGTCTTTATGCATTCACAGCATCAACAAGTCAGACTGAGGAGGTCTACAAACAGATATTCTGAAAATTATGTCTTCCATGGCAGTTGCTATTTGCAAAGCCATGTTTACTAGTGAATAGTATAATATATAATTCAGTGGATGACACAGGACTCAAAAGTGCTTTTAACTGGATCACTGAATAGCAAATGCCAGTACACAGAATAATTTGGTGGCCATTTGAGCAATAATGAACCAGTTGGACAAAAATCTATGAATTAAAAATAATCTGAATTCCAGTTATATGAGTGCACAAAATTTTATCGTATTTATACTTTTTTTTTTTCAGAATGTTTTTATCTTACTTGATTCAGTGCACAACACCTGGTGCTATGCTGAGCGTTTTGTATTTGCCTACATTTAACTTTTTTCAATTTCTCTGTTTGTTGCAGAACTCTATCTTGCTATCATGGTGATTTAATAATATTTACCTTTGGCCTTTTGTCTTTCAGTTACAAAGGGCTTGTCTTTATGCATCTCTTCCATTTCAGTGTACCGTAATGTAGACTATCATCTCCCGCAGTTCACGGTAAACACCTCTTGAGCACAGGCAATCAGATGCAGGTCTTCTTTTTGTCCTGGAACGCCCATAATTTGTGGTCTGAGGACTCTTCTCTCAGTCAAATGCTGAATTTCAATCAATCTACATGATTTTCATATACTTTAAATAGATAATGTAGTCTCTTTATTGTATGAATTTAGTGTCTGCTTTTCCTACTCAAAGAAAAATGCAACTTTGACAATATAGGGCTGGATCTGTAAATGGGACTTAGGCTCAGTACTGAATGCTATGGTACCCTTTAAAAGATGGGTCTCATGCATTTAGCCACCAGGTGGGTCTGCAGCTTGAGCTTTGAACTTAGTTCAGACATTCAGAACAGACATTACCAGGGGACAGTAAACTTCTAGGGGTACCACGTGAATTATCCAGTGAGAAGTTCTAGGAAAATATTTAAACTTACCACTAGTAAAATCTCACATTTTATGTCTACTTAAAAGGCACCTAAATTTTCACAGACAACAAAATTTGCCACACTAGCTTGGCATCCTTTCTGCCCTTTTCTTTCAGATCATGACAAAAGAGTAATCTATTTATTTCAAAATTGTTTTCTTCTCTCTCTAGCTAGTTTAAAAATCTAGTAATGAGACAGAAGTTTGAGAAAGTTGGGTCCCATTCACCTTTTCAGTGGTTTCCTGCTTCATGCAGTTGAGATAGTGTCTTAAAGTGCTTGATGTTAAGATATTTGCAGATTCTCCTCTGAAAGCTGACCCTCACTGGGCAGTGCAATGAAGATGAGAAAGGAATAGAGGGAAAAAATGGAGAAAAAATATTCTGAAATTGGAAATTATGAGATAGAAAAGGTAATGAAATTATCTTATTTGCTCAGTTCAATGCCCAGGCCACAAGATTGTAGGCAATTTTATGTCTGATTCCATGACTATTTGATTAAACTCTAAGAAGTTCAGCCTTAGTCTGAATACCTCTTGCCTTCTGGTTATAGTAGTACCCAAAAAAACAACAGCAGGAGGAGAAATTCAATATATGTATCCTCCATTCAAGGAAAGTACTCAAGCCAGTGGTCCTTGGATCAGAGAGGTTTCTTTCCATGTGTTTTTCACCTGTAGGTACTGATCTTGTAGGGTACCAGACCGAGTACACTAGCAACAGAAAGGCACTCCTAGCTTGCAAATGCTAACAGGGCTTAGATACGAGATTTCAATCGAGGGTGTTCAATCGAGGGTGTATGGTGCTTGTTTTGAAACAGACTTCCTGGTCCTTGGAGACCTTGACAGAGATTTGTCTTACTCTGAAAGATAAGTAGATATTGCAAGGAATTGAGTAAAGTAGAAAGGTGAGCATCCACATTTTGGATACAGACAGCTGAATCTCTTTGCAGCTTTAGCCTTTTCTCTAGTTTTATTATCAGAATCTTCTGCTGTTTTCTATAGCTACATTTCCTTTCTCTTTTTCCTTGAGGGGCTGGAATACAGTCACCTGAATGTATCTTCACTTAGCAATGATCTATGGAGTTTCAAAGAGACTTAATTTTATCTTGATTTATAAGCTTGTCCTCTGGTTTTTCAGAAAGTTGTATCATACCTGAAACAATGTATATAATTAGATAAATGAAAAATAAAGGTAGCATCTAAAGTACCTGTGAGCTATCAAGAAGCATTTATTATTTAATGCACATCTACTTTTCCTATAGCTATATAGAATTTTTCAAACCTTACAGTAAGACCACAGATAATTAATGTGCAAAGCAGTGTAAAAATATGTAAAAACTAATGTGTCAGGCTTTGATCCAAGAGTGATTTACATTTTTCTTGGTATGACTGATTCCTTCTTTTTCTGTTCTCTGACAGGTACAGCCTTCATCAAGCACTCCACACTCCTGAATCCTGATTCTCAACAAAAATCTTTTTCACCTCACATCATCTTCATTTATATTTGTCCTTTTCCACTTCCCACAGAATTCCTTTTTTGCTCCCTTTGATTTTCTAAGTGAACATTCACTATATTTAACACTTTGAGTTGGAAGGAGAAAAAAAAAAAAAAGAATGCTTGAACTTCTTGTGTATTTTTAACAAGTGACCACAAAAGACAATACTAAATTAAATACTTCAAGATAATGAAGGTAACACACTAAGATTAGTTATCATACCTTTTGGGAATGGAAACATTGGAATATGCCTTTCCAAGTCTATGATGTAGTGGCTACAAGATGGGAACTTATAATTCAATACCTACAGATTAAAAACCTACAGAAGATGTGCATTTATTACAAAAATTTTGGTTTTATACAAAGAATCATCTAGAACTCTGTGATTGCACATGCTGTGAGATTACTCAGCTCTGAATAACATCTGGACAGTGCAAACACCACCTTAGGACTTTGGACACATTTTACCCTCAGAACTTTCTTTACCCTCAGAACTCAAGGTAGTTGATTATTACCTCTATTGCTTTGTACTGAACACTTTCATATTTTATTGCCAGTAAGAGTGGCAGTAGCTCCTAAACAGGCATGCAGGTGAAGAATTCAGCTCACAGACATGCTTATGAGTGGTACAAACATTTCTCTATCAGCTTGCTGAGGCATGAGTAGGTTTAGTAAAAGGAAGAAATACAAGTCGATCTGGGCATCCACAGCACCATCACATTAGTTACAATAGCACAACCTTATCTTTTGCAGTATTTAATGCTAGCTATATTCTGACCTACTTGGCCCTGTCTCTTTTGCTCTGCTGTCTAGCTGAGTGATCAAGGGAATCTTAGTCTGTATTCAAGCTGACTTTTGCTGGTAGAGTCATGATGAATTCTCCCTTTCCCGGTTCCCTGTAGCACATCCTTGATGAAGTGATTGCAGTACAAGTCTCAGTGGTTTACTGGGTAATGAACATTTAAATGATTCAATCGTTTGTAGGAGTGAAAAAGCAGGTGTTGTCTTGTCCAGAAAATGGCACAAATTCTGCAGGCATCAAAACACCTGTTTTCTGGTGTTTATGAGCTTAAATAAAATGGCACATTTAGTTTTGTCTCTGATTTCACTGAGGAATGCATACCTTTTACAGCAGAAACTAACGAGTTTGGAGCACTTTGTCATGTGAAGCTTCCATCCCAAAATTTGAACACAACAGAGAAAATCTATTTGAAGCCCACTGCATAGACTTTAAAACCAGTATGATTTATATGAAAACATAAGTGGCTCCAGGAATTAATAATCGTCATCAATATCATCATCATGATGTGCAATTCTGTAGTCTCTTTTACCTGAGAACTCAAAGAATTGTACAAGTAATTGTAATTAAGCTTCATCAACTTCTTTTACAGTGGTGTGCATTTTACTAGTCCCATACATTTTTCTTTTAAAATGGTGAGCATCACTTCTGGAATTTTAAAGCATTTAGATGCCTCAAGAAAAATATAAATAGAATATTTGGAAATTTAGGATAAATAATGAGTATTTTGAAGCTGCAGAAAACCTGTATTTATTGCTCAACATCACAATTTATGACTAGATTGTTAATGTTTTCAAAAGTGTTCCATTAATGTAGGAACACAGCTCCATTTTCAGAAGTGAAAATTAAATTTGCTTTACAGTGAGTTCTTATTCTCTTATAAGTCTTAGTCTTTAGAAATCTCACCAACCAATCATCCACAATTAAAGATATTTTAGTAACTTCAAAAATATTTGAACTACAAATTAAAGACTAATTACAATTCAGTTCACCCTGGGCTTCCAATTACTTACGTTACTTTTGAAAATTGAATGTCTAATTCATTAATACTCAGACACTTACAATTATGAAAGCCCTTAACTCCCCCTGAAGTGTCAGTTAAAAGACATGATATCAGCCCAGATATCATTCAGGCTCTGATGTTAAGTATTTTTGGCCGATGTCACCTTGGGCATACTAGTATATAAGTTGGTGACTGGGCAGTTTTACAATGCATAACTCTGGAAGAGAAATTTTATTCTGTATTGCTGAATTCTGTGAATACGTACTCTACATCAACATGTATCACTGAGAAATTTTCAAGCAGAAAAAAAAATATCTCTGCGTACTTCAGGCCTGTGTTGTGTGGGAAACTGTATTATGTCTTCCAGATTTAGAAATGTGTTAGATGAGGAGCACTTGTGTATTTAAAAATACATACAAAGGATTATCTGGAACTATCTGTTTCTTCAGGACAGAGTTGAGTCTTCTTGTGAATCAGCTATTCCCTGTCAGCTTTCCTGAAGAATTTTTTATTACAGTATCAGATATAGGAAGGGAGTCCTATTTTATACTTGCATCAGATGTTTTGAAACATTGTAACTCTAATACGCTTCTATCGGTATTTGAAAGAGCAAAACATGACAAGGAAAGGAGCAGAGAACATACAGGATTTGTCTTGGAAGTTGTTTAGAAAAGATTGTTAATTCTGCATGACTTTCAACATCATTGTTTTATGAAAAGATGGTTAATTCTGCATGGCTTTCAACTACATTGTTCTATGCACCAGTGCAAAGAAAGAAATTTAGTATTTGTGTTTAAATAAAGAGATATATTACTGTTGTATTTAAATCGCTTCGTATGGTACATAGTACAGGAAGAACAGCCAGGGGTTTTTCACACACACGCAGTCACATATACAGACTCAGCTGCTATATATTATGATTATTGATGAAGTAAAATCTTCTGGTAACCAGGGAAGATGATAAAAGCAATATCAGAGAATATTTGCCTATCTTTGGCAAAGAATTCTGAGCCCAGCTTCCAGCAATGTTGCAGCTCTGCCATGACTGATAAGGTTTGTATGAAGGCATATAAGTATGTGTATGTATATTGTTACATTCATGTAATCAGGATTTTGGTGACTACCTAATCCTGACTTGTATGTATACTGTTTTTTCTTATTAATACATTTTGTGATAATAAGAGGTTAATTTCTGTTAAAATAGAAGGGTTGTATGTTGGAGAATTGTTATTTTATGGTGCCTGAAATAAATAGACTTTCCGCCTCCTCAAATTAAAGCAGTCAGCCTGTCATACTATACATATTAAAAAAAAAAAACAAAAAAACAAAAAAACATTTTATTTGTATATAGTTGTCCATCTCTCTCAGTAGCCAAGAAATGTAATTGCTGAATTGCATATTCTAAGGTAAGTGGTACACATTAATGTTATATGAAGGTAAAGAGAAGAGGTCTGCAGCTGTCTTCAAAGCTTGTATTGCTCATGTGGACCTCAGTGCAAAGCTTTAATATACTGAATATGACAGAACTAAAGTGATTCACAGCAACAGGAGGTGTTAATGGCAACTTCTATATGTGACATCTAAACCTATTACAGGAGATGGAAGATAATTAATGCTTTTGGATCTCACATATCTGTGACAAAAATGAGCTAATTAGTCTTTATAACCTGAGTTTTCATTCCTCACTGAAGAAAATTCATACAGGTTTTTAAAATAACTTTTAAAAAAATCAAATTGTTCATCCAATTAATTAAGAGATCTGGTGGTTTTAGTTATTTATTAAAGAAGAAACACGTGTAACAGTTAACTCCCAGAGAGTAACGAATGAGTAACTAATGAATGAGACCCAAAAGGAATATTTCTATTGTTTTCACAGGCTTGATTAAGGCAATCCTGAAAAGCCTATGAAACTCCCTGATCTTGCTTACAGCACAGAAAGGAAGTTAGTGGCAGAGACATATTTTTAGTGGTGACAGTAAACATCCCCTCTGTTTTTAGTCATCCAGCAAACCAAATTTTGAGTTTATTTGTGAGTGGGAAAAAAAAAAAGAAAATGGAAAAGTTTGTTGCTGAATTTATTTTGTGTTAAATAAACTCCTCTGAAAGCATTGTGTTGGTTGTATTAGCTCCATTTTGTTTCCCTTGAGAGCAGAGACTATATATCATAGTGTTACCTGAACATACTATTTATAAGGATGCTTTTGTGATTTTCTCATATTTGAGTCATTCTTTCAACAGATTAAAAGAAAAAACAAGACAAAATGTATTAATTAAAAAGGTATATAATATAAAACCCTACTCTGAATAGAAGGCATCATTCTAGCTTATCATTTTTTTTGCCAGTAGGGTAGTGGAAAGAATGAATATGACTAGGGAAACCAGGGCGTGCCTAGGGAATGGAAACATACTGGGTCCTATTTAGGGTTGAGACCTTTGTGTGCCAGGAAGGAGATTCCCCAAGAACAGGGGACTGGAAAGGAATTACGGGATTGTTGAATCCAATCCCCACGTACCCCAAACAACTACATTTTATACACTTTCTCATAAGAAGAATTACACCTCACATTAAGGGCTTTTTTTTTCTAAAAATGTTTTTATGATCAATAAATCTTGCAATTTTCAGCTTACAGGTGTAAGTGACCAGTAGAGGTGCATTTAGTCTTGTGATGTTACTGTCGTTCACTTTATAGTTTTTTCTCCTCATGTTTCTCTCAAGTGTTTATATCAGGCAAAGATATTTCCTTTCAGCATATTTTATTTTTAATATGCTAAATGAAACATGTTTCTGTTCATTTCTTTGTTTTTAACTGAACAGACAGTGATATTGAAGAGGTTTCAATGAGGTCTAACAATGTTTCCTATTGTAAAATTCACATAAATGGACAGATGGATTTGGGCTGGTAACACTTTCTTCATTATGATTACAGTTAGTTGAAAAAAAACAAAAGTCCAAATCATGGGTTAGTTTGTTTAGTGACAAGAAGGTGGGTAAATATATTGCTGTTATTATTCTAAAGCAACAATGGAGTGGACAAAAGAACATTACAAATAGTTTATTTTACCTAAGAGATCAACAACTTCTATAAATACCTGCAGATAGCATTCAAACCTGGACTCCTCTTTCCTAAGCTCGTTACCTGAGTTGTATTTACATACTTGTCCAAAAGAACCGCTCACTCTTTAGCTACAGTTCACTTCCCACAGGCCAAACAGAAAATTATTTTTTACACTTGAGGGACTGCATTGGATGAGTTGATGGTCTGCTTGAATGTTGCCTTTTATATTGATGAGGCCGGATGGATAGCTGTAGGCTGATAAATCA
>NW_010240551.1:0-4012 GCF_000690775.1 Eurypyga helias | reverse complement strand
TTCCTGCTGTTGACTCCTCTTTCTTTCTCTGTGCATGATGTTCTGCTTATTCCTGTCTGTATTTGAATAGCCTTCCCCGTTCCCACATTTAATTTAAGGCAAACAAAGCAATAGGTTCAAACATCAGACGCTGCAAAGAGAGCATCAGACAATACATAATTGTTTCTTGAAAAAACAGACCAAGAACATGGTTTCAGAAAGGCCATCTTTTGTTAAGATCTCTCCAAAACACTGTTTCTAGGATCAAAGGCTGACTGCTTCTTTCTTCATAGACTCCTGGAGACTCAGTAATCAGATTAATTTGTGAACATCACACTCTGATGGTGTGATAGGCATGTAGTCATGCTCAGTCAGTGAAAATACTTTCTGGCCTCTGGTAAAGGAAAGACTAAAGAAGCCAGCTCCTATGGTTATGGGGTACAGTTCACATATGGATCCCTACACCATCCACTCTTCAGTCTACACAGGGTGAGTGCAGGCAGCGGGTACAAAGCTTGAGAAACCCACCAGAAATCTCATTACAATACCCTAACAGTATCCTTAATTTATGAAAATTTACCCTTTTAAAATTAAACCCCGTTCTTCCACATGTATTGTCACCAAATTAAAATAGAAACAATCATGCCCACACAATCCAGTTAAAAAAACCCTACCACTGACATTTTCAGGCTTGCAGAAGTCTCCATGCAGCAGCGTCTGCTCTTGGCCAGTGCCACTACTATTGCACTGTCTCTCTAGAGAAGCTACTAGTAGTCTGTATTTCTTGTTCTGACAGGAACTTCAGATTTCTTCTGACTGATGATTTCCTTGGTGCTAGCTCCTTATTCCCCTGAAAGTTTTAAATTTTTCTTTCTAGTCTAATTTAGTTTTTATTTACTGTGAAGTAGCCAGTGGATTATTTGATCCTGATTTTCTATCTTTTTTCTTCCTCATTGCTATAGTATCTGTTGTGACTGTATAAAACTAAATTGAGTAAGTATAATCTACAGTGATTTAGGAGGAATATTGTAATGGAAAAAACCTTATAAATTATATGGTCCTGAGTTTTCTAAGAGAATGATGGTAAGACTGAATTTGACTCAGAGTTCTGTGCAAATGCAGAGTACTAAGTCGAAGACTCCTATAATTATTTGCCATCGACAGCACTGATGATGAAGAAAGGCATTTCACTCTCCTGTGATGAAATGGGAATGCTGTTTCTGAATCCCATTAATCTAGGATGGAGGTCATTAAAGTATGAATCATCAACTGAAATGATGGAACAAAATCTTCTGGACAGCTACAGGTGAAGTATTTTTTGTTCTATTTGATTAGCTACTAGCTAAGAGAAATTTGGGAAAGCTGGAAGAAATGCAAATATTTTTGATGAAGCAAAGAATGTTTCTAAGACCTATTTTTGGCAGAAAATGCTTTTAGTGATCAGTAGAACTAAGTAAATAAATCCGTGTTTTTCCAAAGCTGCGCTTTTGTCAGATTCTTTGATTCAATTTTTTGGGCAGTGCTACCATAATGTTGCCTATACCTCGGGCACCAAGATGTTAACCCTTCCCCATGCTCTTCTCTGTTCTTACTTCATTCTTTCATGGTCTTCTCTTCTCGAGGAAACCATTCACAAATAATTGTTAGTGTGAAGCATATGTAAGTCAAATATTTTTAAAGTTCTTGTAAGACTGCCTGTGGAATATGTATATGTCAAAGAAAAAAAATTAATATTTCTACTGCTTTAGGAGTGATATATTGAAAACAAACATTTGGTTCATGAGAGCCGTGAGATAGCTTGTTGGAGACAAGATTGTCACAGATGCATTGAAGCTACATTAGATTACAATGAAGCTAGGAGAAAATACTCATAATGTTTAACAAATTAATTGAGAGAACACTTGGACTTGGTAAAACTGTGTAATTACCACTGCCACATACACTTAAATATTGTCAGAAATTAAGAAAATACTTGTTATAGACACCACAAAACACAAGCATGTTGCACAGTCTCAATAGATGCCTTTTCTTGTTAATTTATTTTCCTTAGGACAATAAACAACTCATTACATGAAAGTATTAGAAGAACAATACAGATTTTTATTTCTGTTAGAGAGATAACATGTCTTTCAGTGCTCCTACAACCAGATGGTTTTACATGTGCATAACCATACTCTACTGCATTATTTTTATTTAGCTAAGCACAGATGTGGATGTGATACTGACTACATGAGCACTCCATGTGGAACCAGGGAATTCCCTTGGTCTATAAAATATACCCATCTACAGTGCCTTCCAGTAATTAGAATAAGCTATATTATTTATTTAAATGATTTTCATCCATGCTCATATCTTTGCAAAACATGAGGAAAGAAGGGAGATTATAGACTTCAAATCCAATGCAGCAGAAGGTAATTTTTGAATAACTACCTGGTTACTTGAAGTAATTGACAGACAACCTTTAAATTTAAAATACCTTATAGTCATGACTACATTTACATAAAAAGCCAAAAAGATCAAAAGGAATATAATAGAACATGTGTTAATGTTGAACATCTCAGAAACTTTTTGACATCACCCACTGACAGTGAAGAAGATTAAGACACCAGATAATGTAATTTCCTGCTTAAGCTTTAGTGTTATAAATGAAATAGAAATACAGAAAAAAAATTATAAATGTCTATAAAGAAAATAGAATATCATACACAATCGTTCCCAGCAAAGACATATTTTAAAAGCTAAAGAAGTAAAAATCCGAAGTGTATGTCTAATATTTCTTTAAAAATTAATGATTTCTTTAAATAAAATATAGAATTTATTTAACTGAAGCTTTTTCATATTCTCAAAGCATAATGATCTAATTTATAAGATGAATAAGCACTTTTGTTTTAAAAAATATAAAAAGTTTTAGCATTGGCATGACTGATTTCTAGGGAGACAGCTTAGATAAAAGATATCAGAATTTGTAGTTGAGCATAGCTACACTGCATTACTAGGCCAGGATATAAATTCCCTTAAAAGTATACTGCCTGGATCCCTTACATTGCAATAAGATAATTGTCTATATCCTTAGTAGTAAATTTATGTCATCACAGTGACTGTGATTCAATGGGTTTACACATCTTTGAAACGGAAGACAAAGCTAGCCTTGAATTAGCTGTCACAATCAAATGTTTGTGAAATGATAAAAGCACATGTTTTTAATTGCAAATACTGAATGCTGATTAGCATAAAGCAAAAGGCTTCACTGTGAAGCATTACAGACTCATTGAATAGTCACAGTGAGATCACCGCAGTCTCAATTGAGTGGTCATCTTGTAGCAAGACTGAAAAATAAACTTGATTATTCTTTGAGATATTTTTTATCTGATATGGTTTTCTTATAGCTGGCAGTAATATCAAAGGAACAAGTCAAACCCAAATATTTCTTGGACTGGGTTATAATGTTAGAAAATAGAAACTTGGTGGGGGACAAATTTAACATGAGCAATTTTCCAGAACTACTTTTCAGCCTGAATATTTAACATCCATGCAATTACTTTTTCTATAAAAAGGCACATTGGAACATTTTAAATTATAATATTTAATGTTTTCTGTCTTCCCGATTTGGTTATCAATGAATTAACTAAGTTTTTCCATTACAGAGGCACTTATATTTGGTTTCTTCTAATATAAATTATTTGATGGACTAAACATAGTAGGAACAAATGCATCATTTGCCACAGAAAGAAAAAAACCTCATAGCTTTAGACCATATCTCCAGCTGCTTATAAGAGGATTTTTTTATTTTAAGGGTAGAGATGATTTGATATGAATTAATGTCTCTTTTTTCTTGTTGCTTCTTTCTCATGTCTGATTATTTTGATATCATATTTATTGAGTTTTTCTTTAGTTATGTCTACTAAAATCTATGAGTGTTAAAATACAGGTTTATTTGTAATGTTAAAAAAGAAAAGAAGTCCTACAAGTTTTGGTAGCTGTCTCTAATGGGTGAATCATCAGGGTTTTGTGCACTGTCAGCAAGTTTGCTGAT
>NW_010240550.1:0-78253 GCF_000690775.1 Eurypyga helias | reverse complement strand
TAGCCGCCGGCCGTGTGTGATGCTGGCGCGGGGCGCTTGTCCCCCCTGGCCCCGAGCGGGGAATCCGGCTGCTCCACTCCCTTGCTGCCAGTAGGTGCCTCTGTAAGGCCACAATTCCTGGCTAAGGCAGCACCGATCCTGAGTTAAATTTACACACGGCGTTGAAGTACTGAAACTGCGATTCCGAAAAGGCAGGCAACAGCACGTGCGCTTAACGCTTGTCTACTATCAGAAATATGTGTGCTACTCAGCTCTTTAATTTCTCTGGATTTCAGAGTCCCATTGTTTCCAGGTTATGGGGACAGTTATAAGAAGGACAAAGTGGCTTGCAAGGTGTTTGGTCGTGCTATGGCTTGTGACTGATGGGAACCGGCTTCAGTGCCTTACAGTGTCCCTTCCAACCCTGTTTTCCCATAGAACGGTCGCTGTGGTCCTGAGGGTTCCTCTGCCTTTGGTGTGCAGTGGGGCAAGGAGCAAACTCCAGCTGTGGCTCTTCCAGGTAACCCAGACACTGGGCTAAATCACTCAAAATGCCTTAGTCTGCTTCAGAAGCAGCTTGAACAACTTTGACTGGACAAGGGAGCAGATGAAATGAATAACTTTAAACAGCTAAAGTCAAGTGAGCTAAACACTAACCACAGTGACTGCATTGTGAGGTCTTTGGGCAGAGACTTTCTCTTCTGGTTGCTGGACAGAGGTTCCTGCAGGACCCTGATCCACGGGCCAAGCTTCCTAAATACTGTGAGGGTACAAACAGCAATTAACTGGCTTGGGGTTATGGTTCTCAGTTGTCACTGTACTAATCTGAGTTTCTTAATTTTATTGTTTCTCCACTTCAAGCCATTCTAAAGAGTTTTCTGGTTTTCATGACACGTGGTCTGACCTTAGTTCAAGTAATTTACTGTGGGATTTCAAAGTATTCAAACTTTTTGTACAGATCTTCATTACCTGATACCTAGGAAGTCTTTGGGATTTCCTGATGATGAATAACAAAATTTTAAAGCCTTTTTTTTTATTAATGCCTTTACAGTGTATAGTCCTAACAAGCACATACAATTATTTTGTGATCTTTGTGTATTCTATGTATTTGCTTTATGTCCCATATATTTAATTAGGGATGAGAACACTTCGGCAATGTTTCACAATTTCTGCCTTTTTCTCTTTTTTTAATAACAGTAACTTCTGTGCTTTAAAACAAAGACACAAACTTGATCCATATTGAAGCAGAGTTTACTTACTGTAGAAACCTGAATTGGAAACTAATCCTCTGTGGAGGTCTGGCTTTTTTTTTTTTTTTTAACCAACACATTAAAAAAAAAAAACCAACAACAAAACAAAAACCAAACCTTTTTTTTCAGTAATGGAATATGGTACTTTCTGAGTCTTACCACCTTAGAAGATGCATGATAAACAATATTATAACAGGAGTAAAACTAAATTTGTACTTGAAGATATGTGCGCAGTAGTTATTGCCATCTAGTGTTGCCATAGTTTTATGGCATCACACTCACGGAGAATGGGAACTGTCTTGCAGCTTCCATCCACCTTTCTTTTTCCTTAAGCGGCGTTGGTAAAATGCTTATGTTTATTTGGAGCCAAAAAGTTCATTTAAACTCAATATTGCTAACCTTCTCCATGAGAAGACTCATGGTGAAACAGGTTTTTAGACAAAAAGTTGTAAGCAGTGTGTATATGTGTATTTTAGTTCAAGCTAATGTGGCTAAGAATGTGAATGAATAATGGATGAATAGATTCAGCATTTAAGAATTTTATCTGAGAGTATTTTATACAGAATATACGCATGAAGTATGAGTACTTATTAAAGTAAATATTCCATGAGTTTAGTGAATTCTCCTAAGAGTTTCCAAGAGGGCTGTGCTGTTAAATCAACTCTGAAAAATCCCGTGGGACCAACCACTGAATTTTTTTGGTGTACAGAAAACTGTAAAAGAGTTATTAAAGTGGATTTTTTCAGTCCCCAGTTTCCGAAAGTATGCTTATGCACAAATATATGTGTGTTAATTATACCATTATTGCAAGAGATGCTATTTATATTTCAGTGCCACTCAGCAGTCCCAGTGAAGACTGGAGGGTGTGAGGTAGGAGTGCAGGAGGCAGAGTGTATCGCTAATGAATCTTGGTGCACGTTTGGGCTGTCATCAGTTGCTTCTAGTGCAGAAGGGGGAAGGACATTAATACAATTCCCTATTACTGATATAGGCTGGGACAGAAGGTGATGCAGTGGCTTTTTCTGGGAGAAAAGTAGTTTGTGTTTAAACTAGGAAGCTAAACTTATCTCCTGGATCCAAGCCTTAAATCCGGTCCAAAAGTCTGTGTAGGCCCATGTCACTTGTAATTATTGTGTCAGATCCAAAGCTTTGACTATCATACAAAGCTTAATACTGCCTCAAAGATGTTTTAGTGAATTGTATATTCACTAAAAAATTGATTTTGGGGAGTTCTGTCATAGAACAGAACAGTGCATGTCATAGTTCATATCTTAAATTATTCACAGTTCTTCAATTCTGTCTTTGAACACTACACACATACCCTCTGGTATACCATCTGTATGGCTCAATTCTCAGCTCTACCTAAACAGCTGTTAATGAGACCTGTGATACTACAAGAAGTAAATATAGTTATATTTACCTATTTGCTAAAAATGTCCGTAGGGGAAATAGCTTCTGTGGCTACATAAAAATCTTGTGTACTTCCTCTTTTTCTTATATCTTCATGGTCTATGCCTAGGGCTTCATTCTATTTTATTATCCTGTTGAATTCTCAGAAGAACTTATGTGGTATATAGATGATAAAATAAGGACTTACTTTGTCTCAAGTCATAAGGTTTCTTGATGGATTATTACCTTTTCTGTGATGTCCTTTTCTCATACCTTGGCACCTTCTCTTTTCTTTTGCCTCCTATTTTCCTCTCTTCTCTGATAGAATCAATTTCTCCTGGTAGACTGGTATCCATCCTAGCAGGATACCACTGGGACTTAGTTCTGTTATTGTGAGCTCTTTGGTGCTAGTGTTTTGGTAATTTTTGGAGTCCTGGAATTTCCTGTAGATAAGAAAGCCTTGCACTGTAGTTTGATTGACGAAGCAGCTCTTCTGACTCTGAAACTCGGGGCAGTCTGTGTACATCTCCTGGTTTCAGTTGCATGTGTATGACTCCTGTCAATGAGTTTCACATCCCAGGTTTATTGGAGTGCCAGACAGAAAAATGAGACATGCATAGCGTGTTCAGCAGTGTGAATGGGACGGATGCCCGTCATGTGTCCCATCTACCCTTGCAAGCATAGCTCAAAGGTGTGAGTACAAGAGCAGCTGGGGCTAGCAACCTGTCAGCAGCTGGAGACCTGGTTTCCCTGAAACAGTGAATCTGTGATGGTGGGAGACACATCAGCTTTAGTCCATTCCCTAGCATAGTCAGCTTGGGTATACAATGTTGTTACAACCCATACTTCTTTCTTGGCAATTTTACCATCACTGTAAGCTGGTTTCAGTTTTGTTTGTTCTGTCCCATGTATCTTGTGACAGCCTTAACCAACAAAAGCGAACCTGTGATGATGTGAGTAGGAGAAAATGCAATCTTAGTTTTTGATAGCATTATGACCTGCTAAAGGTGGCTAGTTCTGTGATCCTAAAAAAACCAAATAGGGCCTGTACTGAAAGTCATCTGGTGAGAATCTAAAATCTTTGTGCTGTGCTCTAGGTTAAGTAACTTTTCTGTGTCTGATAATCGTCCCTTAGGAGTGCTAAGAGGTTTTCACCTGGAGCAGGATTACATGCATTGTTCATGGCTGAGAAAGGCACTCAGCTTATTTTGGTGCATCACAGCTACTTCTTCAGATTTTCTCTCTGGAAGCCTGAATGCAGGAATGTAACAAAAATAGGTTGCCCCTTTTTGCCACATCTAATGAAATCAGCACATTTCTTGTGCTTTGTGATATAGGTTGATGAAATTATAGCCTTAAAAATGACAAGCTCTTGACACATCTTCATTAGTGGAAGGCTTGAATTTATAGGTCTCCTGCATCAAGAAAACTCAGTTACTTCCTTAAAAGTAATGAGTCTGGATTCCCAATACTGCTCTTGAGGTAGGTAATATTGGCTAAACTGGGAACAAAGCAGTTTATGTCCTTTTCCAAATTGCTACTTAAGCATGCCAAACTCAGGGCCTATCTTTACTACCCCTTCTGCAATACTCTCTGTTACCCTAAATTCTGAAGTTCTATAGCCATGGTAATACTTTGAAACATTTCTAAGTGTATGGGAGGTGCTGGACTACCTCAGTGTTCTCAGACTGCCAGAGAGATAAACTTGCAGAAGTTGCAGGTAGGGGTGTTTTGGACTGAATAGCTTCTTTAGTGGAAATAAAGAACATACAGGCCATGATAGAGGCAAATAGATTAGCACCTGCAAATACAAGTTAATCTATTCTGCTCTTAATCAATTTATAACTATTCCTGTTTCCCAAACCTCTGCTTTTTCATATTGCAACAAAGCCAAACAAACAAAAAAGTGAAGCAAAGCCACATCAAGAAATAACATTATCATAGAATATTGTGGGTTTTTTTTTTCAACAACAAGAATCATTAGTTTTTGTTGGAGGATTTTTGTTACCTCTTAAGAGCTAATTCTGCAGTGCTCAGCAGTTTCTCTGTTGATTTCAGAAAGAGTTAAGGGTACTCATGGTGCTTTGAAGTTAATAGGACGCTTAAGAGAACAAATGACTTTGGAGGTGAACTTGTGCTTGTCTGCTAAACATCATGTGCCTGTTTATAACACAGGAAGCACTGTGATTTGAGTCTCCCTCTTATTTTTGTAAAATCAGGTATGCAGGAATACAGCTATCTTTTTAAAATAAAAATGGATTTTTAAGGCATCATTCCTAGATAGTCACAACCTGTCAAGTGAACAATAAACTGCCAGTTCCACGTACATTCGCCCGCACACATTTTGTTAATATGTGAATGAATTCCTTCGTGTATACGCCAGTGTCTTCTGTTTTCCTGCTGCAAGTACTTTCTTTGATTGATGTACTTGGAAGCGATCCTTATCCTCATTCATTTTAATTGAGAGTAATGAATTTAGAGCTTTTATATGCACAGATTGGCTCAGTTCCATTTCTAACTTTACTCACCTTTGCTAGGAGCACAGCCTGATCAGGGCTGTGTTGGAAGAGGTTCAGGACTTAGTGCAGTGTTCCTGGAGAGGACAGTATCCCATGAGGAGTAGCCATCTGTTTATAGACAGGCTGATATTTCCAAACAGCTAAGATTTTTTTGTAGGCAGGTTCTCTCTTCACAGTGCTACCACTGAGGAATCGCTAATCAGGAAATAAGCTTCTTCCCTGATTTGCACAAGATAGAGAGCAGTGCCCGTGACTGTTTCAAGTTGTTTAGAATTCAGTGAGTGTGTTTGAAAGCACTGCTGTGTTGATGGCGTTTGGAGAAAGCTTTACAGAAGAAAAACTTGCCTTTCTGGTGGTTATGTCCTTTAAGGTGAATGCTCTTGGTATAAAATAGAACTCTTATACTGTGGTCTCTTACAGATGAAGAAATGCTTAAATTATCTAAGGTTAAAATGTATTTTAATTTCACATTTCCTTATGTTCACTCAAATTCTGTATTTGCTAGAGCCTTAGAAAGAAGGGATAGAAATTTTCTGTTCCTTTTCAGTTTTGAAGGGGACTCTAAAACAAACACTAAAAATTAGTGTTTACAGTTCTCACTTGTATAGAAACTTTTCATTTTACTGTATACCTGCTATGGGAGAAGTCCCACTGACCACTTTGTACTCGTATATGACATGGCTTCTGGAAACACCATGCTTGCAAGGAGCTGCCGAGCTGTGCCTGCCATAGTAGGCTTTGTGATCAGCACCAAGGGAATTACTACTTGGAACAGTTTATCAAATGTGAAGTCATCAGTGGAGTTGGATACCTGTCAAAGCAACCTGTGTAGCTGGGATGATATTTCCCAACGGAAGGTTACTCTGTTTCCAAGTTGTGAAAAAGTAAGGATATGGCTAGTGGTCCCCTCTGCTTTAGGAAGTGGGTTTGTCTTAACCCCTGATGCGAAGAGGGTGGCGTGGGGGTGAGGTTAGTTTCAGAGACTGCTGTCTTCCGCAGTGCTGTGGACTTACAGGGGATATACATGGTGGCACTGGAGGAGCTGTCAGGGCAAATGCCTCCACTTGTTCCCATTTCAACAGGGGGGTTGGTTGGCTTTGGAAGACTATATGTGTTTGTCCCAAGGAGAAAAGTAGTGATGTGTCTCTTCCCAGGTATTTGGGAATGGGTCTTCTGCTGTGCTCCTGCATTGTATCTCTAGTGGAGATCTGGGCTACGTGCCACAGTCAGCCCTGCGTCATGGTGAGACAAGCTAGGATCCAGCCTCCCCTCTCGGAGATGGATTAGCGTTGCTATGCTATCATTAGTAACAACTTGTTTTGTCAGTAAAGGTATCAGAGATGACTCAAAAAATATAGAAGCAGCAGCTCTCTTGAGTAAGAAGGTATTATTTTTACAGAGTCACTTTTCTGACCATAACAGCACTTAAATGCTGGGTGTTGAAGTCCAACAGCTGTGATAAGGCTGAATTGTTTATTCAGCCCCAGAAACAGCATTGTCAAACCGTTTATCATTATCCTACAATAATAACATAGATGGTTCTTCCTGAGTCTTCATTAAATACTCCTACTATTATTATTACTGTTATTAAGTTCACATGTGGGAACTTAATACTTGGGACCACTCACACAGAAAGGTTGCTGGCATTACCTCTTTTTAAATTCCTGGATTGTGGAAAAGGCAGAAGAGAGTTTGCTTCCATCCTGCAGTACGTTCTGCACACTGCTGGTTTTCATACTTAAATTCACAGTTAACAGTAGGGTTGATTGTCTCCTTTGCCTCTGTGGGGGAAGGGAGCGATGTTTTGTCGCTGAAGCACAATGCCTCCCACGCTTACTCTTGGGTTCCTGCCGCTTAAGCACACACCCCATGTTCCTGGCTCTGCCTTAAGGTACAATCTATCTCCAAATTAGTAGGGGAAAAAAACCCTGAAGTTGAGCGAAGTACAATCAAGCCTCTTGGAAATTAGTTAAACACTTAGAAGGGTGCATTTAAAAGAAAACTTTCTGCAATCAACAAAGTACAGCTTTCATCATGTGTTCCTGGTCAGAGACTTCTTTTCCTCTTGATAGCCATTTAGCTTTTTCTGAGCAAGCTGTCTCATGTGAATTTCCCTCCTGTAAGTCGGTGCTTATTAACTCTTCAGCTATGCTTTTCTTTGATTTTGTTTACCCTGTCAAAGCTTACTGGCTTTTGTACATAGCTGCCATTCAGCTAGTTCAGGTTTTGCAAATGCATATATGCAATGTTACATGCATTGTACAAATACATTCTTCAAAGAAGATGTCAAAACAAGTTTCAGCTCATTTTCAGCAGTGTCTAATTATAGATACATAATTAATGAGTCTGACATTTATCTTAACACAAAAGACCATACTTACAAATAAAAGCATTTCCTACAGCACATGTAATAGCTCGAGCATTAGTCTAAGATAAATGAGAATATAGTTTAGAACATGCTATGTTCTGAGGAAATAGAAGAAATATTTCTTGGAAAATAAAATACAGGCTGTTACTCTGGTTGCTTACAACTGACAAGTGCTACACCTTGATATCTAAAATGAATTACTGGTATCCAGTTACTGAAAATGAATGGTGAACCTCCTGTAGAAAGGATAAAGAAAAGCCATCTTTCTTGAAAAGCATCTAGGTATGTGTCTGCAAGTGTTCTAGATGAAAGAGGTGGCGTTTTCTTCTCCTTGTTTACTCAGCCCATTTGACATCAGGTATAGACAGTGACAGTCTTTTTGTTGGTGTTAAATAATATCTCGTCATATGTTTCTTTAATATATTTTAGGTACTCAGAGTAATATATTAATCAATTAGGGGCCTAAGGCAAACTCTTCCACTGCATTTGGAATGGAAGGATTCTTGTAAGTCTTTAAAGTATATTTCTGCTACATGATTTTTGCTTTTTTTTCCCTGGGAAACTAGTTTATAGATGAACAACAGTCAGCCTTTTGCCTTACAGAACAGTATCTGGTCTTCAAGAGACAAAGAGAGATGGTTTGCGATTTACAAAAAGGATGAAGTTAATATGTCTATGGAACTTCATATTTTCTATCCTGTTTTTTTTTAATTATAAACTAGTAAAGTGACAATAAAGCAACATCTGCATTTATTTCATGAAGAAGTAGCAAAGCTTGGATTTAATAATCTTTCAGTTGGTTTTGCTCAGACTTTGAAACTGATACTTCACTGAAGTGAATGGAAGGTTGGGAGAGAAAAAAGTTCATATTCTTCACCGCTATTGTCTAGTCAGGGACACTTTCCTTGCTTGAAAAGGTCTTATCTTATGAGACAATGGATATATCTCGACACTTTTCTTTACAGAAATCTTCTTGTCTGCTCTTATTCCCTAGTACTACTCAAAGGAGTCATAGGAAAAGCAGCTGGTGAATATTACTTGTCTGACATACCTTTTGCAGTGCCAGTGTGAAAGTTCAAGGCTTACTATTTCATACTTGCTTATTTTGAATTAGCTTGTTAATTGCTTTTAATTCCAAACATAGTAACTAATAAGCATATATCTTCTTGCATGCTGGAATGATAATATACCTTATGGTAAGGTTTAGAGACTTCAGCTATATAAATTTGTGACTCGCATTTGCAAGTAATGTGTAGCTTGGAGTAATGTACATTTAAATCCAGGTATATAAAACAGTTATACTGAGAGCAGGATTTGCGATGGTTTCTTTTGTGCAAGTGGAGGGAAGAACAAGCCAGCATCCAGAAGAAAATGCCTCTGTTCTGCACAACACAGCATGTATGATGACAGTGTGTTTACATGAGGTACTCCTTGCTGAAGTGAGGCAGAAATTTGCCTATTACAGGTGTTTGGGGCTGAAGATGTTTAAAAAACATGCAAATTGGTCTGTTATATTGCAATGACATGAAAAGCCCTGAGCAACCTTGAGGGCCCATTTGCGAACACATTGAAAACA
Source organism: Eurypyga helias (assembly GCF_000690775.1). Lineage (NCBI taxonomy): Eukaryota > Metazoa > Chordata > Aves > Eurypygiformes > Eurypygidae > Eurypyga > Eurypyga helias. Next base: position 69,172 of record NW_010240550.1, on the reverse strand, counting down.
TCCTTGCCCTGAAGGGTTGGACATCTGAGCAATCATAACAGGCAAAAAGAAGATGATAAAATGCAGAGGTGAAACAGCTTTCCTGATTCTAAGTGTGGCTTGGCACAATAACCCACCTCCCCTGAGCTGTTTTCTAAGGAGAAGGGTCTAGACTTCTCTCTTCATCCTGATTTCCTCTCTGTAGCTCAGGTTTTACTGTCCTATTTCTTCAGTTGCTTCTACAAACAGAGCCCAAAACAAGACCTACAGCATGAAGAAATGTACATGTAGCGGTCTGGAGGGCCTCTGCAAAAGGAAACCAAACAGAAATCTTTACCTTGGACAGTCTCTCAGGCTGATGCTCTGAGTCACCAGAAAAATAACAGTCACAAATGATGTCTGCTTCCTCACTGCCTCCGCAAGTTCTCCAGATGCGGTATCAAGCTTTTTGGTGTTTTCCCTCTGTCATTTTTCCATAGTACAACACCTCATAGAAAACCACTCCTTAATTTTCATTAAAAACTACAATAAAGAAACTGATTTTTGTCCATTTACTTTTAGATGTAGACATTATGGTATGGTTTGGTTTGTTTACATGAGCTCTTCCTACAAGCTGGCATTTTAGGTTTTGCTTAGTCCTCGTCCATCGTTCTTTTCAATTGTAGGTGGCTCTTTCTTTTTGATTTTGGATGAAGGCTTAGTTAAATGCCTATTTAAGAACTGATGAGTAATTTAAAGGATTTAGAGGAACATTCTGTGCTATTATATGCAAATACATGCTATGCATGGCTCCCTGTGTCATTAACCTGGCAGTCATTTCATGCATGACTCCCCATCTTATTAAGCTAGCAGTATGGAATATTTGATTTACTAAACTGCTATGAACTACTTAGTGTGCTAATACAGGAATATAACTTTTAAGTTTCCTTGGAATAACTATCTTTGAAACAGATTCAGGAGAACAATAATGTTATTTTGACAGCTGTGCTCAATTTCTAAGGTCTATTTTAGTAAGCCTCGCAGAACTGGTGGAGAAGTACCTGTGATTTGAATAAGCCTTACAATGACTGAAAATGTAAGTCATCAGATTAATTAGAGCCCTTCAGAATTCTGCAGGCATTGGAAGCCCAGGTCTGTGGTGTACACGCAAGTGTTCAGTGTGCAGAGTGGGAGTTACCTACAGGCGTGTGCAGTTCTGAATCTAAAACTCTTCTCCAACATTTTGAAAACTCTGCTTATATCCAAGCTCTTCCCACTTCCTAAGCTTTTGTTACCACAGCAGCATTTACTGGCCATGGGTTTTACTGGGGGTGGTGGGGGAAGGAATGTCTATTTGTTGACTTGGTTCAATGCCAAATGGAGTAGGAATTATATATGCAGGATGTTGGATTCTTCCTTTAGTGTCCATTTCAGCTGGAATCTAATGTCATCCAGATAATTGCAAGCCACTCTGTCATCATTCAGCCAGCTGCATAGAACAAAACAAAGAGAAATTTAGGATCAAAGGGAAGGAATAGCAATTTAAAAAGCTTTTAAATGTTGTTTTCTCTCTTTCTCAATCAGTAATACTTAAAAGCCTTTAATTTACCCCACCCCTTATCCCCCTTCAGAGACATACACATACACTCACATTTGTATGACTTTGAGTGCTGCTGGCTTGAATGATAATATGTGAGCACTGAGCTGCCCAAGAAAATGTCACAAGCAAGAAATGAGGTCAGATAATGACATCCAAAACCAGAGCAGAGGGAATCATTCAGCATCCTCTGGTAGTTTGATTGCAGCTAAGAGTGTGAATCAGCTCCACTTTTATACCTCCTTTACGTGGAAAGTTCCCTAGTACAGTACGTGTGCTTTAGATTTGGAGCAGGCATCTGAACCGCAAATGCAGCAAACACCATACGTATAGTATGGGTCGTCAGAGACGTATTTACCTAGAAGGATGGTGATTTCAGAGGGCTGTGTAAGCCTCCTCTGAAACGTGCCTGTGCTGTGCGGTACTTTTAGCTTTGGCACAAGCTGTGAATATGCATTCAAGTGGGAGCTGTGTGGAAAGCGAGCCTGTTACGTGGGGAGGAAGAAGGGTATGAAAGTACTGCTAGGACCAACTGGGGAAGCGTGTGTACACAGCTGTATCGGGCAGAGCTAGCTGCAGAGAGTGTGCATGCGTGTCAGGGGGATGACTTTGTTTAGCAGGCTGTGGTTATAGAAAATAAAGACTGGGTAACCTGTCCTGTTCAGCACGTTCAGTACCATGATCAGTGAGGGGCTGAAAAAACAGCGTCTGGACAGGCTGAGATGTGGAAGCATTAGCAAAACACACTTGGTGTGGTGTGGCCATGGGCAGATTGAGGAGTTGTTCAAGTCCCTCCCATTTGAACTTTGGAGAAAAAAAATCTCGAACTTTGGCAGGAAATCGTGTAAGTGCCTTGTGTGACACAGGTCTGTCAAAGGAGAGTCAGTAGTCCTAAATTTAATAAATAAACGTCTACACATTTTAGAACAAGATTGTTTAATCTTACTGGCTTCTGGATGAGTTCCATCTGCCTAGCTCCTCCCTCACTACTCATCAGTCTTTTCTTTCTGTGTTAAAAGGTTTTTCTTGTTTCTATAGACAGAAACCTTACGTGCCTTCCCTCTCTCCGGCTTGAGGGAAAAACTGATTTGTGGTTTGCTTTAAAGTATTTTTTCTTTGTTTGCTATGGTAGTGGGTTATCTCTTGCTGAAATTACTGTTTTCATCCAAGCTGGGCTCTGCTTACCTTACTGATCTGTTCCATTTTATTTTCATTTGAATGGCTAGTTCTCTGGTTTGTGAATGCTTTTCACTTTTCTCTTTGTGCAGCAGAGGGGCATTTTTTTTGCCTGTTGCCAGCTGACACTAGCTAATGAATCGGAAGCATGAGATGGAATGACCCCTGCAAGTTACTTTTATGGGCAGCTGAGATAAGGAAAAGGGATTGTTGTGTCTTTCTGGATAGCCACAGGCCTCATCTTTATAATTTCCCAGTCACTCTAGTCCTCATACAGAGGTCCTTTAATTCATGTTATACTTCAGCAAGTACCCTAGGCTGCTTCTTGTGTGTTGGCCACACACAGAGGTGGGTACCAGAGAGGTGGGCAGTCAGACTGTGTGAGGTTTTGTTAGCTATTTGTGATCAAGCTAACCCTATTAATTCCATGGAAGAGGGCTTGGCTAAGTGTTTCTGAATCATTCAAGCTCACAGGGAAGCAAATTAGGGGCCCTGAGTACCACAAGATTATTATTTATGTCTTTGTTGAAGTCAAGCTCTACACCCAGGTCTTGATGATTCAAGAAACTTCACAGTGACCATAAACTAAAAAAAAAAAATCTACTTGACTTACCTGTGTATAGAGGTGAACTCCTGCCAAGTGTTGTCAATAGTTATCAAGGCAAGGTCAATCACAATAAATGTTCTCTCTTCATTTATCTGACCAAATGAAATGATACAGAAGTGCCATTGCAGGAGAATTCCTGTGTGAAGAATATAGTCAACTATATCAGTTGATAGCCTGCTTTTTTTTCTGCCAGTAGACTGATGTTTGAAGAGCAAAGTAGCCAAAGGTGAATAGTGTCCCTGACTAGAGGCAACTACTCAGGGTAGGAAAACAGGAGTCAGTGATGCAGTATATGATGAATGATTGTGGGTGAATAAAATAACATTAAAGAAGCAGTGTGAACCTGAGCATCGAAAGCTTTAATGGCAAGCAATATAAATGCTTCTAACCTGGATTGTAACCATAACAACTGCAGTTTTACAGTCAGATTTTGTTAGAATTTTTTTCCCTGTTCCTTTGTGAATAGCCCACCCAAACTCGAAGCACTTACTGGCCATTGTGTTAACTAAGCACAAACCAGTGGATTCAGTCAGAAAACTTCTGATGGTTGGGCTGCTAATTCATCCGAGTAGTCCATGCAAATAGTTCAATTTGACAAACTTCTTTCTGGAAACATGTAAAGTTTCAACCTGGTTTCCTGCTGGTTCACCCATGCAGCTCGCTGGAAGCATGCCAGCTACAGAGTGAGATGCAAAGGATGTGGAGGTGGTTTGGCTGTTCTGCCAGGTGGGCTACCCTGGATATGGGGCTCCCAGACTACTGCCTGTGAGCCAGGGCAGGTGGACTGCCAAAGGTGAGAGACAGCCCACCAAGCAGCCTGGGCTGAAGCTGCAGTCACCTCCTCTTTTGGAAAGTATTTCAGAATTGATAAGCAGAATAAATTTGTCTCAGAAACAGCAAATTCTCTTTGAATGCATTCTCCTTTCCTGCTTCAAAAGTGGATGAGACAAGGGCAGGAAGGCAACCTGAAGGGCAGAGAAGGAAGCATTACATCTTTCAACTAATACACGTTTCCTGTACCTATTGCCAAGGTAAAGCTGGAGAAATGTTTTTGAAGAAAGCTATGATGTTCATTTTCCTTGTACAGAATCTTAGGCCCAGAAGCCAAAGGAAGTGAAGACAAAGCTGAAGGGTCTTTGATCAGAAAATTTCACAGGTCTGCTTACATGTGTGCTTTTAAATCAGATTAGTTAATCCAGTGGAGGGATTATGTTGAACATACTTTCATAGATCTAAGATGTAATTTTGCTAACTCAAAACAAAGGGGCTGGGATGGTAAGGCATACAGTTGGAAACGTGGAAATGTCTTCCTGGGCAGCCTCCCACTGGTTCAACGATCAGTCAGTATGCAGTGGCCAGCCATCACTATCAGCAAGCAGCTGTCACACCCTTTGGCTGAACTGGTGCTGTTTCTGGCTGTACAGTGCAGTACACAGCTTGCTGTTTTATTCACTGCTTGCATTTGCTAGGTTTTGTGGACTGAATTATTCATACGGTAGCAATTGTCAAATGATCTAGGCCAGAGAAATTCGTTTCCTTGCAGGACCAACCTGATGTGGCAGCGTGCTGTTATGTACCACACCAGAATTAGCAGCTGCTGCTTTTTAGAGAGGCAATGCTTCACTGATGTACCACTAGAAAGGCTGCTGCCAAGAGATGGCTCTGAATGTTTCAGAGGCAGCTGTTTGCCTGGAGAAGGTGGTGACATTGGTTTGCAGTCATGAACCAAAGTTGATAACAAACAGAACTGCACCAAATGAATGAGGAAATGAAGACTGTCTTAATTGTGAGTTTCATAGCAGATTATCCCTGTAATGGTACTTTCATATTTTCCTCTTTTCTGTTTACCATAGCCCACTGCTGCTGGGCTAAGCTTACAGGCATGTACGGGTGGATTCCGCTACTCGAGTCACAGATGTGGCTGGGCGTAACTGCAGTTTCCTCATAACAGCAAAATGCAGTTGCTCGGAGCTTGCTCTTCAGCTCAATTTAGTGGTTGCCCTGCAAGTAATCAGAGAAGCTGTGAATGTGGGAATGCAGGTCATGTTGCAGAGGAAGCCCTGCCTACTGTGCACAGCAAAATATCCATGTTTACCAATGCTCTCCACTTATCACTGGAGACATGAAAACATTAATTCAAAATATTATATCCCTCTAAGTTCTCCAGAGCTGCTGCTGCTGCTTTTCTCCTCCTCCTTCCCTCCCCACTGCCACATACTTTCTCAGAAGAAAAATTTATGAAATTAAGACCAAGTGAAAAATAAATTTTGCTCTGAAACTAGTGAGCTGTCGTTTATGCGTCAAAAGGACATATTCAGACTTAAGGACTTGGTCATGTTAAATACCGAAGTCAAGCTCCCATTCACTGCAGGAAGAGTTAGCCCCTCAGCTGTTGGAGTTTTGCGGGCTGTAGAAACGTTTTAGGGCCCATAGGCTCTTTGTAGCCTGATCCATCCAGTAGGAAGCATACAGGAGAATCCCAGAGCAGAGCTGGAATTTGCATTTGGGATCAAACATAAAAGGAATTGTTCATCTAAACTGCAATATATGTAGCATATCATTATTCCTGTAGAAGAAAGCTCTCTGATATTAGATGGACTCTTTAATCTAGCAGAAAAAGGTATAATGAAACAATGTTGCTAGGAATTGAAGGCAGACATAATTGGTTTATACAGTGAGAGTAATTAATCACTGGAACTGAAGGAGGTTAAGATTCTCTATTGCTCATAATCAGGATGGAATCTCTTTCTATACCTCAACCACAAGTAAGGGGCTTGAGATAGAAATCATTGTTACATCTTTAGCCTATGCAAATGCTGTAAGCCTTAAACAACATGGTTCTTGCTAAACTAGGAGTCCATGAATAATTGCTATTAATTTTTGCCCTTCTTCTGGACTAATGGCAGGGGGGTTGGAACTGGATGGTCTTTAAGGTCCCTTCTAACCAAAACCATTCTCTGAGTCTGTGATTTAAGGCACTATTCACACTCAATGTAATTTAAAACAAACGTTAATGGTTTAGGTGCTGTTGCATTGCATTCTTACGATCAGAAGAAACTATAATCAGCAGTTCTGCTTCTCCCTCGATTTTAATAATAAATAGCAAAACCTAGCAATTCCATTTAAAATAGCTCTAAGTGGCACTACAGACCAGTGAAGCATTGTTTGCCTTTCAAATTATGAACTTGTAGAGGGTTTCTTGATTATCCCTTTTCTTGGTAATATCATATAATTAACTTAACAACATTCTGAGTTTTAATAAAGATTTGTGTATTGCTGAATTATACAAACAAGTTTCATTTTTCCAGGTCCGCATGTAGGAGAAGTGTTAGCAAAAATAAATATTCTAATCACTTTTGTCAAAACAAATTGCTAACAATGTCTTTACTATTCTGCATGCGAGAGCTACTTGTAGCATTCATTAATCTAACAGTTTATGATTTTGATTTCCAGATGGAATGATTAGCATTTCTAAGCTTTTTATATTCAAACTGCAAAACCAAGCCTTTTTCAGGGTCACTGGAGGCAAATAATTTGTCTAATACTTTGCTCAGTTAAACATGATGGTTCCTAAGTAACTCATTTCTGGTGTCTTTGTTTTGAATATTATTTAAAAACTTTGTCATATGAAATAGTGGAGTCAGTTGCTCTTATCCCAAATATCTACAAAGGTCACCTTTACAGTTTGAATCTTTTCTTTTGTTTTCCTTCCTCCCTTCCTGAGTACCATGCCTCACAATTCTCCGAAACTATGAAACATCAGAAAGGGCTATATTGCATTTTTTAAATAGATGTAAAACAATCGTTCTTTGAAAAGTGCCACTGAAAACTCTTTGACTAGCACTGTATATACATAAGAGTGATTGGATTTCCTCAAGTAACTTCTGAAGTGGTGTCGTTGAGGAAAAATTTTGGTTTTCTAGGTTTTGTGTGTGAATGAAGCACTGACATACTGTGAGAGATTGCAAAGTGGCATCATTTCATTTTTATCAATTGCTGGAGTAGAGGGAAATGGGTGAAGCTCACAATATGCTTTTGTATTTAAATGGCAGGTATTAAGTGGGTGTTGGGGTACCTCCTGGCATACCTTGTAGGGCTTAGCTTTGTTCTTTTTAGCCTGAGTCTTGTATGTATTTTCCTTTGGAACATTTGGAGGGAATGGTGATATCTTTGCCAGGTACCTTGCCCTGCAAAACTCTAGTGGCTTCCATTTCTCCTACAAGTAATATCAAGGCTTCAGTTGGAAAACTGGCAGCACTGGTCAGCGTCTAACAGTTGAATGTGCATCAGACTCAGATTTGATAACATCCAGAGACTTATTTTGGCAAGCTGAACAGCACTTCTTGATGTTGGTTGTGGGCAGTAGCCTGAGGATTGATGACAAACCAGCTTGTGCAAAACGCTGAGTGATGTTGCTGAGGCAGTGGGAATGCAAACCTCTCCCCTTTCAGGAGTCAGCAATAAAGTTAGTAGCAAAGTTGCAGCAAGTGGTGAAGTTCACAACTGGATTGCTACAGCAATACACTGTTGAAAGGAATATGGATTTTTATTTTCCCTGTGCAAATTTAGCTGTGAAGTTTCTGCAACCTTGTAGATGCCCCGTAGTTTCCAAAGGGAGGGATGCTGACTTGATGACTCAGAGAAGGACTGATAGGAAGGAGAGCCTGCTGCTGTTCCAGGCTTTATATAAAATTTTGAGCAGCTGTGTGCCTTTCTTTTCCCATTTTTTAAAAACGTATCTAATTTCCATTTTTACAGAACGCTTCTCAGAATGTATTAAGTTCAGAAAAGTACTTTTAGGCTTTGCTAGGTGGTTGATAAATATGTGATAATACCTGAAAACTTTTGAATGTGAACTGAGTAATGTTCCCAAGTACATAACATAAAGAAGAAATATAACAAGAAAATTAGTTGACGAGTTAAGAAAGTGATTACTCCCTATTATATATAAGTGGATTTATAAAACGTTTTGTCAGCATTGTATTTCTATAACAGAGAATCAGGTCCCAGATATTCGGAGTTTCTAAATTCTTCATAAAAGGAATAGTTAAATAGGCTGCCAAAATAGTGAAATGAATCTTTGGAGGATTGTTTCGGGGTTTTTTTTAAAGTGTTCAAAAGGACATGGAAAGAATCATTGTTTTGATGAAATGGGCAAAATTCTGTGTCAGTTCTAGCACTATAAATCCAGCATAACATTATTGATTAAAGTGAGGTCTGTACATGATAATCACACAAAGCTCAGAATCCATCCCAGCATGCTGTAGGCTGAAGGCTTACATCTGCAAAAGTATCCCACAGGCACTAGTAACTGATCAGTTCCTATTTTGCTCTGCACAAATTTTATTACTTAATTTTTCTGTGTTTTCCTCTCCTCTTTATTGATTTTAATTAACTTTTCCTTAGGTTTTGCATGCCTGGCAAACTTTGACTCCTTAAACAAGTAATCCTGTTTACTCATCACATTATTCCAGCTCCACTTTTGGGCTGAACTGTTTGTTTTCTTGAATTCTGCTGCAACTTTTGCTATTCAGCATTATGATGATACTGAGAACTGTTCTTGTTAAAGAGGAAAAAAAAAAAGAGGCAGCAGTTTGTATGGCCAGCTTGAAGAACATTCAAGATTTTACTACTATAAAAACAGTGTCTTTTGAGGGGAAAGTCTGTAGATGGCCTGAGAGCTCATACTGTCTCCCCTCATGATTCACCTGAAAATTTTTAAGTTTTCAGAGCATGAAGGTTTTGATAACTGTGGATCACTTGTGTTGGAGGTTGCATAACAGAATACAAAAGGCACGTAGTTCTAAATACAAACAGTAGAACAGGAACAGCTAATAGAATGGCAGTGATGAGTTTAATTCATTTATATGATTCTATGCATTAAGTTCAAGGCATCATTTCCTTTTTTTTTTTTTTTGACCAAGTGATATTGAAATGATGGTCAATTTTTAGAAAGCCTAGTGAAGTATTTCCTAGTTCTAATACTTTCCATTCAGTGCGGGAAATTTTAGCAACCTCTTAAATGTTTGTAAGCTTGGGGTTTTTTTTCCCTTTCTTGTGGGACCCTAAAAAAGGAAGAGTGAGAAATCAAATGAAATAAATAGAAAAACTGTTAATGTTATTAACTTTTCAGAAAGAACACTAATGGGAATAGGGACTATGAAGAACTGTCTCTGAATTCTCACATTCTGTAAAATTAGCATTCTAAATTAAAAATGATGAAGGGCACACCCTTCTGGCACAACAGATGAGCTTTAAAGACAAAACATTTTTTTTGTGTTTCTGTGAGTGTATCTTCAAAATTATTCTTAAAAGTCTTAAAGAGAATGAATTTTTTCCCGAGGAAAAATGTTGATAGCTGAATTTTAAAATAAAAGCAAAATCTATTCATTGTTAAGACCAGAGGGAAAACACTGTTTCCCAGTTCACAGATATATATGTTCACATATCAGATTTGGTTGTCTGGTTCTGACACAAGCAATTTCATTAAGTTAGGAGACAGGAAAGTAAAAATACGTCTTTAATAAATGCAGTTATTAATTTTGTGGACTTCAAATGAATACGAGAATTAAAAACAAAGGTTGATACCTCTGTGTCTACAATTGTAGCTAATTTGCAGAATAAAGTTCTAAAAATTAGTTTTCTGATGAATGAGGAGTTGTTTCATGATATAATGGCAGTTTCGTTGAGTTCTTGGCCATTATTTGTGTAAGAAAGATTCTGCATTTTTAAGGCTTTATCAAAAAAATCCTATGTTCATAATATTAGAGTTGTGGAGTTCAGCTCTTGAGTTCAAGAAAATATTATCATCTTTCTATTCTTTGTATTTCTTTTATATTCTGTTGTGGCTCTGAAAATTTAGGTCTGTACTTCTAAAATTTTTGCCCTGCTATCAATACCTGTCATAAATTTAAATGTATTAATTAACTACAGCTGGTCAGAAATCACTTGGTAAACTTGATCATCAAGTTATTGTCATCAGGAGTAGTCCTAAGAAATGCAGAAAGAAGTGATGGACATGAGGATGAAAATTGGCAGTGATGTGAGCATCTCTTCAAGTGACAGGAGACTTTTATTCTTGGAAGTTATTTCTGTGCAAGGGAAGACTAGTAGGAATTACTCATAATGGCAAAAGGAATCATATATGTAAATGTTTGCAAAATCAGAGCTGTAATGGTGCAAGCTCAGAAAGTTATGGTAGGAATGGGAGACCTGTCTTTCTGAACAGGATGACTTCAACCAGAAGCTTCAGTTCAGCTGGCACTCACATAGTTTCACTAGAAAATAAGTTAATTTCCACCATCACTTTCTGCGATGCTTATTTTCTTTTTGGAGTTACTTCTGACCATTATCAAGTAAACTAGGATTTTCCATTCTGCTCTGCTTTAGTCTTGGAAATTGTTAGTTTCAAACAGAGAACTTGAGCAAGCTGCTGCCCTAGGAAGTATCCCAGGTACGCGTACATGTGCATGAAACTGCATTAAAGCAGTGAGGTACTGTGAGATGGAGATGTAATTATGTGAGAGATCCAGGCAAGTAACCAGGTTTTTACATAATTTTAGTTTCTGTAGTAAGGTGTTTCGTTATTATTGAAAGTTACAGACATGGGAACAACCATACTGTGTAATATTCAGAATATGGGAGCTGGCAGGTTACAGTGAACTTTGTTTAGATTTATGAATAGAGTTTTCTGAGCTGAGGTGACATCAATGAACGAATAACCTCTGTTCATGTGAACTACACTCTGTAGATGCTGTGGAACACAGGCATTTGTACGAAGTTTCATGGACAAATATTCCTCATCATAATTCCTTCCACATGCAATATCAAGTAACTCCACTGCATGTGACAGAACCTCTGCTCACGTATTACTCTGTTGTCAAATGGATCACATGGTAAACGTTTCCTTGAGCTTGAATCTAGTTGGTATATTTTAATTTCTGTTGTTAAAAGATGTGTGTGGGAAGTATGCAATATTAGATTAAAAAAATCAGGTGTCAGAATTGCCTTCTTGCAAATCAGGTGAAGAGGAAATCCTATTGAAACCACTCATCATTTTGTGATTGTCATGGTCAGACTCACAGAAAGAAACAGGAATAAAATGGCAGGTTTTTTAATGCTGACCTGTGTTGGTTTTAGGGCTTTGATGAGATCTCCTGTCAGCTCACGTTAACCAGAAGTCATTGTTTCCACTGGAAACATTGACAACTAGAAGTGTTTGGTTGCACTGGGCCTCATTACTTATGTTTTGTTACCTTGTGATAATACTGTAATAGGTCATTACTGCTCTTGCTCTAGAGAAAAGGATTGAGTTAGGTGATGCATAGTGGCTGTTTCTGTTGAAAATGTTTGCACCTTGAAGCTGCAATGCCTCGTCACATTATTAAAGTACGGTTCTAGGAAGATGAAATCATATTTACAGGCAGCGATGGGGATGGAATGACATCTGTTCATTCGTGAGTCTGTCGTCAGTATGTTAAAGGCAACATGAAAAATGGGCAGTTGCTGGCTCCACTGGTGGTGCTGGGGGGGACTCTGTCCAACACAGACCCTGCTAGTTTTGTGGAGGGTATGAATTGTCATTACTGTTGCTGCAGTATTTGCAAAAACATGGGAAGAAGCTGAGGTGACAACAGTGACTGGAGTCGTCTTAATCACCATCTCAGCATTTAACAATGCTTAAACACGTGGTTAATCTCTCTGGTTTAAAAGGATAGTTTAACAAAATCTCTCGTAACAGTGTCTGAATGAAACTACACACCATAAAAACTCTTTAGAAAAGAGATTTTTAATGGAAACACTGCTGCAAGATTTATTATAGTGGCTCTGAAATTGCACTGTTATAATAAGGGTTAAGGCTCAATTGTTCACTCTCTGGCAGCAATAACTTTCTCATTGGAATCTGAAAATAAACCCCTATGAATAAAAAGACACCAGACTTAAGTTGTTTTCTTGAGACAGCTAGCCTTTCTGTACAGAAGCTATCCTGAGGTCTCGTACTGTAGTTCTGCTGAAAAATTACACTGGCTTGCCAAATATCTTAATGACTTTTCTCTCAGCAGTTGGTAATGGTGAAATGTTATTCTAGTAACCATAATGTCTCTCATAAAACAATTGCATACAATATGTACTGTACTTCTATTTTAGTGAGCACTTCCATCGGGCTTGTACTGCCAGTAGCCATTTAACATTTCATAGCAAACTGCTTACCAGTCCTTCAAGTGTAATATTGCAGAAACAGTGAAGAAATGCGTGATTAAAAGCATTCACTGAGAGTGGACCATTTAGTAGTACCCTATCTTACAAGATAAACCAGCCTTCACATGTGTAGGCGCTCATCATATAAATGACAGTTCTATGTGGTCATTTAATTTTACGATCTCAATTCTCGCATATATTGCTAACATAAATATAGTGTTCTCCTGCAGGGAGGTCTGCTGGGTGTTATAAAATCAGTAAGACCTCAATGGGTTCAAATGGACATCTTTTATAATTATTGCTATAAAATTTCTTGACAATGCATTTTGTTGTCCAATGGGTAAAGAAAATTATTTTCTGAAAGAATGGGTTTTGACAAAGAGAGCAACAGAGCTTAGGCATTCGTTCCTGTGTTCAAGCATATTTAAATTACCTCCGTTACTCTTACCTTTTGGACAGAAGCCAATATCCTGGAATAACTTTTTGCAAGGAGACTCCACTTGGTGCGTGGCTATATTTTCAGTTGATTTCTGGTGTGGCTAGGCAATGCAGGATATCTAGGGGGAAAAGATTAATTTGCTATTTAATGCAATTAAATTCTATTTGCCAAGCAATTCTTTTTATGTGCCCTTGAAGAGGCTGGGGAATCTGAAAGAGGATGAGGTCAATAAACATATTCCCAGAAGTGGTTTTGAGGGAAGAAACGCACTCGTCCATGCTGAAATTCAGGACAATACTCTTTGGCTGCAAATCATCAAGGGGGACCCTGTTCTCCCTTTCTCACATTTCTCAAAAATGTTTCTCTTTGACCTGTGCCTGGAAAGGGATTTCTATCCCATTTATTTACATTTCTGTAATAAAAAGGATATTGAGGTTTTTTTAGAAGGCTGAATAGCAGTTTCTCTTCCTGTGCTTGAGCTGCCTCTGGACCATTGGCTGTGCCTGCGGAGCGGGTGCGTGGTATGGCAGCACAGCCGTGCAGCTATGCCTGCTGGCCCAGGGAACTGCTGGCAGACTGCGGGGAGTACGGTCTGCATGCTACCTGTCAGGGCTGAAGTTGGGAGCCCTGGTGCTGGTGTCTCTTTGGAGATGGAGATGCTCAGAAGTGAGTCAGCTGTTTAGTGCCTTAATTTACTTAGTTTTTGATCCAATTTTATGTAAAACTTCTGTGACGGTTGTTTTGGACTAGTAGTGAATTTTGCATCCGTCAAAATAGAACAGCGTCTGTACCTGTATGGGTAGACCATATCAGCATCTCTCTCCTATTACTTTCCTCATTGAGGTTCTGTATTTTTTTTAAATATACATTGTATGTTATGGGAAGAGAGGCAGTTTTGTCGTAGGCTGGTGATACTTCATGGATTTAATTGAAACTACAGTGGTTGATGCTAGCTTGTGATCTAGTTCCTCTTGTCTACCTTGGAATGGGCAGGGGAAGTCTACAGCGCATAGGGGTTCTGTCTTAGTCCCTTTGATTTTGTTTTACAGTAACTCTCACATAGCAGCAACGATTTCTTAAAGCTATGCATGCATTCTTATGTTATTTGATTGCCCAGTGTCAGTAACAGTGGGATTCTGATCTCTGAACAGTCTTGTAAGCGCTGCAGTATCACATGTATAGTAACAACAGAAATGTAAAGCTAAATGTGTATGGGAGCAGGAAGTGCAAGAGCAATATGCATTTACCCCAGGAGTTAATTGGATGGTTACTACATAATCATAGTAACGACGTTGTAGGTTTGTTGATAAATAACTGCATAGTAACCTTTGATGAGATTTAGGTAGTAAGTTAACTTGTTGCCACTACTGTGTTCATTAGAAAAAGGTCTAGGCAAAGGCAAAGCAAACAGTATATTTATTCATGTATCTGTTTTTTGGGTGTTGGCAGCTCGTATTTTTGTATTTTTTTTCCTATGTAGTTCTAAAAGCATTGTATTAAGTGTTTTTCTTACCTAAAATGGGAGCCGCAGCTCGTATTTTTGTATTTTTTTTTTTCTATGTAGGTCTAAAAGCATTGTATTAAGTGTTTTTCTTACCTAAAATGGGAGCCAAATGTCTTTAAATTCATTTACCTTTGAAGTAATTAAAGTGTCTGCTGACCATAGCAAATAAGCAAACATGCTCTGCATGAAAATGAGCAATGATAAGGAAAAAATTGTTATGCAAGAAAACAGTAAGGGAAGGGGAAAAAAAGAGATTGTAGTTGCCGTTTCTTAACTGGAACCTTAGCAAACCTAATCAATTATTCTGAGCCATCTCACACATAAATATGTGTTAGCTGATATAGCTTGGAGATATTTGTTAAGAAGATTGTCAGAAGGGTCAAAGCCATCTTCTTCCATCCATGTTCCAGGAAGAAATAATTTATAGGAATTCCAAGCATTTTGGGAAGCTTCTCATTGTATAAAAGGGTTTTCATGCATCTCATAAGTATTACCAGTTTTCTCATCGTCTTGCTTCGGAGGGTGGGCAAAAATAGGGGTGGGAAAATGTGCAATTCCTAACAGATACAAAATAGAAAGAATTAGATAAGGAATGAGGAACTCTGACCTAGAGCTAGCTGAGAAAGTATAAATAGTTTGAGATCTAAACAATTTCTTTATTTCAAATGATGAATGTACTTCTGCTCTTCAAAAAGTGTACGCTGCAGGTATACAGATAAAAGCTTTCCAAATGTTTAGTGCTGAGATTAGAACACCTAGGCTCAATCTTCAAACTACATAAATTGATTTTGTTGTAAGGCAACAGCTCAGGTTGTGCTTTGTGGGCAAGGATAGTGGTTCACTATACGCCATACCTGGGACAGGGCTTGTCAAGCCCAGTTTGTTGATGTAACGTCAGCCATGCAAGCAGCAGCTTCTGGCATTGAGCTTGTCTGTGGGGTACGTGTTCAGCTCTTCCAGACTCTGTTCACCTACCTTTTCTGCTGTGTCCTAGGGAGCTGTATGTCCTCTTGGTACCTGTCCCCCGGTGTAAGATGCCCTGGTCTAACCTGATAAAGATGTTTGGCCACTCTAAACATAGCTTGTGTCCCAGTTGTAATGTTCATGAATATTTACACAGGTGTTCACAGTGCATCCTACTTTTACAAGACCTCTTGAACCAAACTGTTTATGGAAGTCAATAATACAGTTAAGCTACTTATATTTGTTATTATTCCAATATACAGGTTGTCCAGCATTTGTCTGTGACAAAAATACTTGTAAGTGCAAAATGAAGTTAACTAACTCTTGTGGTTTAGCCACGGTAATAAACCAAGTACCACACCACCACTTGCTCACCCCATCTCACCAGTAGGATGGGGGAGAGAATTAGAGGAAAAAGATAAAGAAAACTTGTGGGTTGAGCACTTTAATAATTGGAAGTAAGTGAAATAAAATAATTATACTAATAATACTGATTATTAGTAATGAAAATACTGTTACTACTACTAATATGTAATAAAAAAAAAAGAAAAACAAAATGTTACAACTGCTTATCACTGGCTGACCGATGCTCAACCGGTTCCCAAGCAGCAATTTCCCCTCAACTCTCCCAACCCATATACTGAGCATGACGCTTGATGGCAGGAAATGTCCCTTTGGTCAGTTTGGATCATCTGTCTGGGCTGTGTCCCCTCCCAGCTTCTTGTAGAAGTTGGGAACACAGGTGTCCTTGTCTTGGTATAAACATTCCTTAGCAACAACTAAAAACATCACTGTTATAAACATTCTTCTCAACAAAAATCCAAAATGTAGCCTCACAGAAATCCAAAACACATCCTCTAGCTACTGTGTAGAACATAAACTCTGTCCCAGCCCAAACCAGCACATTAACGTCCAAAACAGTGGGTCAGTTTTCAGATCATGTGTGGTACTTCTACTTAGTATTCTGGTGTTTTTTTTTTTTTGGGGGGGGGGGGGGGGGGGGGTTTTTTGTGGTTTTTTTTTTTTTTTTTTTTTAAAAAAAAAAAAGCTTATGGTAATGCCTGGATGAACCACCTTAATTTAAATTATGCAAAACCATGCAACTGATTTTCCATATACAGGGTAAACATGTATTGGATACTGCAACAGTTTCCATAACAAGCCTTTTACACTTTTTTGACAGTGCTGGCACTGACAGAAAAATGGGGTTTGCTGCTTTGCTCTGAAGATAGAGGGGTCCAGACTCCAGGGGAACAAAATACATTCTCCATGGGGATTTAGTATTAGTTTTAGCAATACTTCATTTCAGAATTAGCTTTCATGAAAGGAAAAAATAGTGACTTCTATAGATCTCAGATGTGGCAGCCTGATGTCAGGGGCTACATCCCAAACCTGGGGACCTTGTTTGCACAGACTGCTCGTATTCTGCAAACTTTTTGATATTCAGTGAAAATTCCTGAAGTATATTGCTGGTCTGCATTCCCAGTGTCAAAATCCACTTCATATATACTAAATACTTTTGTTTATTTGCTTAATGCTAGCTTTGGAGTTACTTCACAGTAAAGAATCTCCTTTTAGCATAGCAGCTGCGCTCAGATCTTCAACTTGTCAGCACTCAACACTTCTCTGTCTCTGCAATTTATTCCAGTTGCTGCAGCGCACATGTATGGCAGCTTCCGTGGTCAGCAGTGTGGAAAGAAAATAGGATCGGACAGTCCATAGGGCAGTTCAGCATCAGCTTTCAGCTGTATGTTGTTCTGGGAGTTTCTGGAGTTTGTTAAAGTGCAGGTGGTAATGGGGACTGGGGGGCATTGGAAGGCCTAATGATTCTTTACATTCAAAAAATGCACATTGAGGACTATCATGGAAACTCTCTGAAGTCAGTAGACAGACTCCAGTGGATTTTGATGGGCTCAGATTGGTCCCACAGAGCATTATGATGATTTGCTGCACAAGCACTGCTTTTCAAATGAATTGCCTTTTGAGTCTCCAGGGAAATAAAATATTCCCAAAATCCTGAAACATCCCAGCGGAAGAAAATTAACCATTTCTATTTACATTTCAGTGACCTCATTTGGATTTTAATGCATTTTCTTTAAAAAATTTTACAATAATAAAGAGGCAGGCATTCTTCAAAAATGTCATAAAAACTAAAGGTGTAAATCTATAATGCAATAACAGCAATTCTCATGTAAACATTTTCATGTAAGGAAGATGAACTACCTTTACACACTTAGCACATCATCAGGTCTAAGTTAAATCCACAGAAAAAAGCCAAAAGAAAATAGGTCCACCACAGTTATACAGGACTCCTGTATATGTTCGTGCTCAATGCCACGTCTCTTCTTTGTATAACGTGTCTTATGCATGCCTAAGCTTGTATGAAAGACTCCAGACTTGAGTCTCAGACTTCTGCAGTACAACTTGGAGTAATTGTACTGAAGCCAATGGCCCATATCTTGCCACCAGTTCTTAAATAGAACTTCAGTGGATTTCAATAAAGACTTTTGCTTAAAAGTCAACAGCACAGCATGATTCAGGGAAAATTACAAGGCTGCAAGCAAAAATGTTAGTTTGTTTTTCCTTTTCTTTTCAGAACACCTTGTGTTGGTTCTATAAAATCAGGTTATTATGATTGATTCAGATCAGTATGGCATCAGAACTGGCTCTTAGTGGTTGCAGTAATGTGCCTTAGCTTCACTGACAGTAAAATTAAATAACTTTTAATTAACACAGATTGAGAGCATGTGAGTGATATATCCTTGTGTTTCTTTCCAAAAAACTTCCTTAGTTTTTGTCAGAATGGAGATAAGCCATATTGCTGCGAGGACAACCTTTGTGTTCGCTATGAATTACAACTGCCTTTTTTCCTATCCTCACAGGAGCAGCAGCTACTTTACGGTGTACAGCTTGCCAAGTCCTAATTGAACTCCATTCACTAGCGCTGCTACCTATGTGCATGAATAGCAAGCAGGAGTGTTTTTTGAGGAGGAGGTCAGTGTTTCAAAGGAGATGATGAGTACCTGGGCTGTGAGATAGCACTGGGGGCAAGACTTTGTCTAATGTGCTGGGGAAGTGAAGTAGTTATGAAAAAGCAAGTGTAACTAATGAAAACAGAAGAAAAAAAGAAGTCTTGTTCTTCTTCACTTAATTTTAAGGCTGTGTATGAAATGATTGCCAGAAGGTTCCTATAAACCCTAAGGTATGCATCACCATTTATGACAAGAGACGGAACTGGTTGTGATACAGTGATGCGCTGCACGTTGTGCACGCACGTGAATGTGATTGTGTTCTGCTGGCTTATGTTATTGTAAACATGTGGAAAACAACAGAGTTGCTTAGGTGGAAAGCTAGTGTAAGTAACATCATAAGCAAGGACAGGACTTTGGGACTTTCTCTCTTGTTTTCCTTGGTCTCTCTCAGCTGCATGCCCTACTTGTGACTGGTAGCAACTGGGACAGAATGAAAGCTTCTCTTAGACCTCAGTTTTCTCTATCGTCTTTTAACATGGACCAAAATATGGATTTCCTTAGTGTGCGAGATAAAAACAGAGCCCAGAGTTTCTTTCCCTTGCTAGGAGAATTATATAAAGGCAACCAGGATGGTGGGAAAGGACACACTGTGCATGCAAGGATGCCAGCTGATGAGGTGGTGTGCGGTGTGCATCATAAGGAACAGGTGGTCAGTGGCCAGTTCTGGCTACCTAAGTGGTACGTGTTTGTAATGTGTGGGGAATGCTGCCAGTTCTGGCTACCTAAGTGGTACTTAGGTACCACTTAGTGTTTGTAATGTGTGGGGAATGCCGTTTTCTCATTCCTTTTAGACCTTAGACCTAATCCTCTTTTGCTAATTGAATAGAACGTGTTCTTGGGGGACCCTGCAAGCAGTTTCCTGTGCTCAGACTATGAAGGAAAGATGTAATCTAGCCGCAAATGTTCACTGCAGAGTCCTCCTGTGCTAGGAGAACTCTCTGCTGGCTATTATCAACCCAAATGTGGGTCTGCACTTCTGGTACCCTCTCACAGCTCTGCAGAGACGATCTAACAATGATGTGAGAAGCAAGAACCCTGCCTACCTCCCTGCACGTATCATCTGTCAAAATGGGACCAACCGAGGATGTTATATTCCAGAAGCAATGTGCATGGTCACGTGAGTGTATTGTAATTTGTGTCCAAGCTGCCCTACTGCAGCTGCCAGTGTTACACTCTTCTGCTGTGTTTAAAGTGAGGTAGTCTGAACCTGTAAGCTGCCCTGCATAAACCATGTTGTAGGTAAGAGGGTGTCCCAGCTTTATCCTGTGATATAGGTAAGGAAGCTCACACGTCACCTGCAGTATGGCCCCAGCTCCGAACTGTGCCAGGAATCACGCAGAACTGGGGGTGTACCTCACAGCCCTTTCCCCCTTTCTGCAGCAAATAGAGATTGGTGGCTTAAAGCTTTTCCTTGCGAAGCAACAGTGTGAAAAATGTTCCCACTCTCCCATTTTGGTATTTGTTTCCCTCTTGCTGAGTTGAGCTGTTATTTGATAACACAACTGTCCTAAATCTACTTCATGGAACTGTTTAAAGATGAGCCACTTCAAATATTAGAGGAGGAATGCACATTTTATAATGATGGATAACTATATAGACAGACCATCAGTTAAAGCTATTGGTGGAATAAGGCGAGATCTTACCATTTCTGTTTCGGTCAAATGTATTTTAGATTGTTGTAATATTTATTTCTGAGAGATTTTTCTGTAGATTTAAATGAGCACTTCATAAATAAATCTGTAACACACATTTCCAAGTATAAGTCTGATCTTCAAGGCTCCAGTAAGCACATTAAACTGTACAATGTACAGTAAAGTGTATTTCACTGGAAATAAGGTAAAGATACATAAGGATGTATCTTTACCATATCAGGATAAATATGGTTAAAAGGGCTCTGTGTGTTCAGTGGGCTTTAAAGCTACTCAGAGTTACCTGAGGTCTCATGTAGACCTCATTTAGATTAGATATCAGGAAGAAATTCTTCCCAGAGAGGGTGGTGAGGCACTGGAACAGGTTGCCCAGAGATGTTGTGGATGCCCCATCCCTGGAAGTGTTCAAGGCCAGGCTGGATGTGGCTTTGAGCAACCTGGTCTAGTGCAAGGTGTCCCTGCCCATGGCAGGGGGGTTGGAACTAGATGGTCTTTGGGGTCCCTTCCCACCCAAACCATTCTGTGATTCTATGGTTCTATGTCTCAAAGATATTTTGTAATACCTGTCATATAAGAGGGACATTAGTTATTTCTAAAAAAAAATTTTAAATGGTGGAAATGTTTTTTTTAATTATTATTTTGGCTTCATTTTTTCTGAAGTTTGGAGTGCTAGTATGAGTTTACATTTCAATGATGCTTCACTGCCCGTGCATAGAGAAGGCCATGATCCCTCTGTCAAATCCAGTCCAGAGCTGAGCATTTCTCTTAGCCCTGGAAGGCAGAGCTTATTGCTTTAGGCACTGCCCTTCAGGTGTGTGGCTGATGAAATGAAAATCTGTTGGAATCCAACAACTTGGAGTGCAGGTGGAGCAAGCATATGCCTTTCAAAAGACATAATTTCAAAATAGCCTGTGAAACCCTCAGCCCCTTTACTGTCCATACGAAATAGATGTCACAGGGAGGTTCCACTGGCACCCAGGCTGCTCTAATTCAGTAACACAGCTCTGCTCTCATGTGGAGGCACTCCTACTCCTCCTGACTGTCACCACGTTCTTGTCCTGAATATTATTTATGTTCTCTCTTCGTAGGTTTGAGTCAGTAATATGAACAGAGAGAGAGAGAGCCATCTTGTGGAAACTGCTTTAATATCTTCCAGTTGTAGTTGCCAGGCGCTTCTGGAGCTCTTAAGTCTGTAGACCTTATTTTTGCAATGAGAGACCTCAATTGGAAGCAAATGTCCTGCAATATTTATACAGATGTGCCAGCTTCTGCACAAAGGCATGTTAAGTGGGCAGGGAATGATACTGCTCCAACATTCGGCTGCTGGCACTTGATAAGTGTGAACAGCGTGTTCTTTTGCCCCATCTTGAACCACATAATCAGCAGTTTTCTTCTCTTCTTTCCATATTGCTACTGTGCACAATTTAGATATTAAATATATGCCTTGATTTGCTTTGTAGCAGACTGAAAATGAAGCTTCACTGCCTCATCTTGGAAATGTGCAGTGGAAGTAGAGTTGAAAATAATATTTTTCTCTTCATCATTACTGCTTTCAGTTGAATAAATGCACAATTCTTCCAGACTACAGCAAACATTAAAAAGCTGTTCTCTTTTACAGATTCCTGCCAGAGGTGTGCAAAATGTTTGCAATGAAGCTGCAAACCATGTGAAAACAAAGTGACACGATCTTTTGTGTAGCAGAGAGGGGCTTCTGCTTCAAGCAGATGAAAAAGAGCAGAGATATCTTTCTGGTAAGAGCAGATGGTGTGGGTCTAGGAAGGTCTGAGCTCTTGAAAAAGGAAAAATGGTACCTAATGTTTTAGCTTCCTGTCCTGAGTTAGGGGGATGAGCTTTACTTTCCAACCGCTATATGAGTCAAGGAAGAGCAGTGCCAGGTTACTGAAATGCCCTGTGAAAGCAGAGTGGACAAGCCAAACACATGCGTGTTGGCCAATTGCATGTTATTCTGGTCAGTCCTCTACCTAAACATTTATACAGCAATTAGGACAATACTATCTAGTACCTTAAACTACTGTAGCCAACAGGTACTCTGAGTGTACTAACATTCCTGTCAAAGATGTCGATCCCTTCCAATGTTCTTGATTTTGTTACCAAAGGAAAACTTAGCCTTGCTTTAGCTGAATTTTTCAAGACATGTTTCTTTTTTTTCTGCGTAATTTTGCAAAGGATTCATGAGCTGTGGAATAGGAGAGATCAAATTCCAATTCAGTCTAATATGATCTTTTGATAGATCAATAATAAATACATATTTTGAGAAAAATTTGCATCCAGAATCACAGCATACCTTTAATTTTGATGCAGAAATGAACATTGTGCTTGGGGTTTTGATCTGTTTAGTTTTTCCTCATCAGCAGTCTATTCATTGTATTTGCAATACTTGATTCAAAGCCAGTTTTATATGGAAGGTGTATATCTGATGTGCCCCACTCAAGGTTTGGGAAACTTGACTGAATTGCATGAAATGTTTATAAGAATCATACCTTGGTTAGTAAGAATATCTGTTTGTAAAGTGTGGGATCTGAAATTATCAACTGAATAATTGTTGCATAGAGCTGGCAAATCTGTAACAATGTGATAATGCTGATTTAAAAATTAAATCAGCCATAACATTGGCAGGCTATTACTATTCTATCTCAAAACACAGATTGGTCTTTCTGCTGTAAGAAATTTCTCTACCAATGACATAATGTTTTTCCTTTCTTAGAAAATCCAAACTGAAAGAAAACATATCAAGATTAAGTGGAAAGGAGGGTTAAGTATTTACCAGTGTATGAGAATTGATGTCTTAGCCCTGAGTGGCCCTGCTCCATTGGTAGCCCTGTTCTAGGAAACTGCATCCCCTTCCCTTGGATGGGCTACTGCCCTGTACGAGTTGCTTAGCAATGCTAAAGGACCCCCTTGATCTTGAGTAAGCCACAGATCTCCAGGTGGCAACTGCTGTAACTGCAAATACCCCAATCCTACTATCTGTTTTACTATGGGCAATGACTCTTTCGGAATGGTTGAAAACAAAGGGTAATGCTGTATTGCACTCTGGCTTTTTCTGATCTTTCATTAGACGCTCAAAGTGTGTGTGTTAACCTGCAAATGTCATTACCTATTTCTCATGAATATTTCAGATTCAGAAATTTACAGGCTATTGTTCTCATAAGCAAAACATGTTGTTTCTGGATACCTCAGTGATGAGTGATACAGAAAGCCTCGGTAAGATGAAATAAATCTATTCTGAGTGTGAAGTACTCTGCAGCCTGCTTTTGCTTTATTTTGTTTTACATGAATAGTCAGAGATGAAAACTGATGTAACATTTGATTTAAGTTTTGTTATTTGCCTGTGCGACATACAGATGCCATAATATTTCCTTTGTTTTTGTCAGATGTCAAGGTACCTGAACTGCTGGTAAATGTTCGTGTCTTAAAGATAACTCTTTTACTGCGGTGTGTATATTCAGTTGACACACTAGTAGGTGATCCCAGCAGAACTACAGCAAAGATGGGGGCAAGAGGGGTCCCTGCCTCACTTGTACACAGCAGTTCAGAGCAAATAGGATCTGTCTACCTCCCTTTTGCCATCTTAAAAAGGGTCTGCGGGTCCATGACCCCTGGGTGAGCCAGGGGCTGTGGCTGAGGGGGCCCCGGGAGGTTGAAAGTGCTTGGCAGGGTGCCCGCTGCCTGGAGGCTGAGGATGGGGGACTGGTGCTGGGTGGGCCTGGGGAAAGGAACCAGTTGGTTACTGCTCTGCTCTGAATATAAGTCCAACAAATTGGCGGTGCTGTTTGTCACCCAGAGAAGGCACTCAGGTACTGTTCAGTGGTATCATGCAGTTCACAAATGTAAAACTGCTTTCAGTGAACAGGGAGAAAGTAAGAATTGAGTCATGATGAGCGCTCTGCATTATTCTGATGTGTATTGTGGGTTTCTTCAAACCTTGTGCACTGCTGCCTGAGTGAATGCAGCCTTATGTCAAGGAAGGCTGTAAAATGGTCTTTAAAGTTAGTAAAGGGAAAAGGAAATTGCTAGCGCAGGTAAGATGACTTTGGATGCACAGCTTTAAAATTGTCACAGTAACAGTCCAGAGTAGGATGGTTTATTTTTTTTCAGGGCTCACTTGATGGCCCGGGAGATTTGCTATTCTTCTGTCCTGAGGAAAGGGAAGGGGGTTTTAGAGAGATCAAGTAAGGATGCAAAGAGAGAGGGAGAGAAAGTAGAGTGAAGGCTCTGGGAAGACTCAGGGCACCAAGGAATTGCAGGCTGAGGACTTGCTGTTTATCACAAGCTGGACAGGTTGGTAGGCCAGGTTGTTTCGAGTACTGGAGGAACAGATTGTGCTTAGGTAGGAGAATATATGTATGGAACTGTCCTTGGGCTTTCTACCATGGCACTGATGCTTTCTATCACTGGGTGAAAGAATAGCAAATGCCTTCTTTTGTTTGTGAATTGCTTTAAATAGTTGCTGTCATGATGCAGCGGAGGGTAAGTTCTATGGGAAGCCCAGCCTTGCTTGCTTGGCTAGGGAATAGCTAACCATGGCTGGCATGCAGGGATGTGCAATCTAGGTGCTGATGTGGGAGCTGGTGAGTTGTTAGATTTCCTTTTGGAAGAGGTAAAACCCTAAGGCCTTGCCAATACCACACCATAAACATCAGATCCTGCAAAAGGGCTGCAGAGCAGAGCCATCTGGCCCAGTAATGGTGATATGAGCTGTACCAGGAGAATAGGGAGGGCAAATGCTCAGCTTTCAATAATGCAGAACACACTGTTGGAGGGAATGCCTTTCGGTAATGTAAAATAAATTATAATCCAGCGTTTTGTTTTCTGTAGCATTTCAGTTGAATATTAAAAACAGTAAATTACACTGATTGAGCGTAATATTCAAAGGTCTTTTTGAATCTCTATTTTTAAGTGATACATGAGGATGATACATACCCTGTGCATTGGGTATTGTTGTATTGTAAGATTATCTGAGTAGATTATATCCTGAAAAAATACTGGGGATTCAGTTTAGGGCTGGTGTGTCATTTTGTAATTAGTGTTGTCAGCTTTCTGTAACATTTATAATAATAGTGGTGCCTTCACCTAACGATGACATCAACAAATTGGTCAATTTAATTTTTTATGCACCTGTCAAACTGGTATATTGTAACCAGAGAATATGATAACCATAGAGCAAACTGTTATTTTTATAATGCTCTTATTCCATAAAGGGTGCTGTAATTTTCCCCAGCTAATTAGGGGAACATCATAAAAGCTCAGGGATATTTGCATCACGTTTCTAAGTTCTCATACGCTATTGGTTCATGTCACAGCTTGATAGCCTGACTGTGGCAGAAGTGAATGGAAAAATCCCCTTGTCTTCTTAAGGCCAAGATTTCCAAATGGAAGCCTAGCATAGAAATAATTGCAGACAAATCCAGGAATTTTTCTGCATGTTAGTCATATAGGATCATGCGTCTCCTTCAGAATGCCTTGGCCTCATACTCTGAGTTATAAACTGCTACCTCGGAGCTCCCAGTGCTCACATGCAGCTGCTCTTTCCGAGGACACTTCTAGTTCGTCGTAGGGATGTGCTCAACAGAGATTGCTGAGCAAAGGCGCAGGTGATGTCAGTGCTGCAG
Organism: Eurypyga helias; assembly: GCF_000690775.1. Lineage (NCBI taxonomy): Eukaryota > Metazoa > Chordata > Aves > Eurypygiformes > Eurypygidae > Eurypyga > Eurypyga helias. The sequence goes on along the minus strand of NW_010240550.1, from coordinate 43,416 downwards.
CCACATTCAGGGCTTTTCCAGCACCCTCAGGAACCTCTACTGTCAAACTGAAGGGGAGCTGGAAACATTCCCCCTATCATTTCAGATACTCTCAAGTAACTCCTAACAGTGTGTAAGAGAAAGAGTTTCCCCAAATGACAGATGTTTTCCAAACATTTTCAGAGGGGTGGGTTAGAGGAAGAAAGGCTCCTATCTTGCCACATCTCATCTCCCTGTGCCTGCAGAATGTCGTCTGTTTGCTGCCGCGTTGCCAATGCAATGTCCAAGGCTGTTAGGGACAGGGTAGACCGGCTCAGTACGTATGTTTCCACCTAACAGTTTGCTGAGCCGCGCTGCATCTCTCTTCCACATGACTGAGGGAATTGCTTTACAATAAAGTAAAACAATTTATTTAATTCCCCTGTTCCTCACTATATTCCTCTGCAGAAATCCAATGATATTGGCTAATGACATGCTAAGGGGAAACGGTATGTAGGAATGATTTGTGCAAATGCTGCTGTGAATTTTTCCAGGCCCACACCATCTTGTGAGGAAAAGATGTTGCCTAGAGTAGGCAATTGCTGCATCTCAAGTGTTATAGGGCAGAGGTTTCTTTGAACCAAAGTGAGTGTGCACTGCAGTTTTCTGACAGTCTAACAGCATTGTTCACCCCACCAGTAATTTCCTCTATAAAAATCTTCGTGTACAAGCCAGGATGATATCAGCACTATCTTGCACTAATGACAGAGGTTTTACAGTTTTAGGGAAGTTCTGTCAGCATGCAAACTATGGAAAATCCTAAAATGAGTTACCAATATTTAAGATGTATTACAGGTGTATGGACATGCTCCTCTGTATTTGCACACACGCTTTCCAATTAGCCATGTGATTCCCAAAGTCATCTAGCCAGAAACAACTGTTTGCATTTGAAACTGGGGCAGTTTCACACGTTCAGTACATTGGTGATACTGGACAAGTGACTGTGACTTATGTATTTGAATGGGTAGATTTAATACATCTCCAGATTCTTAGCTCTTCTACTTTCAACACTCAATCTTGAGCCTGGACAGCAGAGGTTACTTCCAAAATTCCAATAGCTAACCTGACTACTAACCTTGTTATCACTGTTGAAAGAAAAACGCATTGACTGGTATTTTTCTTCTGAAAGGATGGTATATAGCATTGTAGCTGTTAAATGGTTGCAGAATATCTGCCTACCACAGGAAAAATGCAAGTTAGGCAACCTTCAGACCTTTGGTATACACTAATTACGATATGAATTGTGTGAATTTCATTTGTACTCATGTATTTATATAGATCTCATTAATTTGTTACAAAGAGGGAAAAAATCATTACTGTAGAGTCAAATTGCCTGTAAATGACTTAAGGAATATGTTAATGATCCTGCTCCAAATGAATAATTATAAAGCAGGTGCACTTGAGATGTGATCATTTAACTGACAGCAAGCAGCTTCTAATGTCTTGAATATCCATGATAATGGTGATGTCATAGCAGCCAGTTAAAATCATTGCTCACATCCTCCATTTAATACACAGGAGAACTGTGGGTATAATTCCCATATAGAGCGATTGCCCCGCTTATTTAAGGAACGGTTAATTTATAAACAAATAAAGAAGTCACTCTGCATTGATTTTAATGCAATACTTTTCCAGTAAAATGTCATGCCATTGTCTCAAGTAGAAAATAAACATTGATGGCAGAAGGCATTACTGCATCAAATTGACATTGCAGTTTAAATGATCTTGGTTCAAAACATCGCAGTTTAATAGAGATGTGGGTTGTGTTTCACCTGCTTTGCTACTAACATCCAGCTAAACTTTTCACATTTGTTGTTTTAAAGGTGCCTATAGTTTAGTTCCCTCCAAAGTTGGTGCCTCTGAGAGTCAGGGATGTATGCTCTGCAGTGCACAAAATAGCCCCTGCCTACAGATGAGTTGTCTCATTAAGGAAAGATTTGAACTCTTTAAAAGCCAATCCTCTTTTGGGCTTATGTCTTGCTTAATTTTACATAGCTGTGCAACACGTTAAGCTTTTCAGTTTTCTTTGTGGTCAAGATCAGATTTTGACTGCCTACCCTTCCAAAATTTAAATAGTCTGCCTTGAATGTGCGTGAGTTCACAGAAGGCAGCAGTGTGCTGCCTAGGGGTTATCTCCATGATAATAGCAATGAAACTAGAGCAGGAGCTAAATATAGAACAGTTTTTCTGCATCTATTTCATGTGTTGTCATGTAATTACAAATAGATGAAGAATTAAGTCTCTAAGCTGCAATGAGGTTTATGAGGAAAACCTACAGAATTCCTAATGTAAAAGGGCTTGCTTCCGTTAAGGTTAGCACTGTGTGCCTTGAGAAGAACACTGCGACCTTATTTAGAATAATAGTACTTTATTCATGCAGGTTATTTTAGCAGCAAGAGTGTGTACTAAGAGGGGAGAAGTCTTTTGAAGATATTGGTTCCAAAGCATAATAAAACAGGTGCATCTTAATAGGTCTACCAGGAATGTTTTAGCTGTTAGCATCTTTTAAATGCTTCTGCTGAGAAACCCTGTTTTCATAACAAGGTTGGTGAGTATTAAACCTGTGATAGTTCTTTCTGGGATTACTATAATTTACAAAAACAATAAAAATCTGCTAAAAACATTTATGTATTTATAAATGTTGTAATCCAGGGGTCCCACTGATATTCGTGGTGAAAGATATGCCTAAGGGCACATAACCCTGCTTGTACATTGCCAGGACTGCAATCTGGTTTATGACAAAACAGATTCATTTATCTCCAAATAAATAAATTACTTTTGTGAACATTTAGAAACATTTGCATAATTAGGCTGTAAGATCTTAGCAGTCTTTTTCATAATAATTAAACTAATCTAATCTTGGACAGGGTAAACAGACTTACTAGGCTGAGAGCAGCCTTCAGGCAAGGAACTTACTACATTCTACAGGAACTGTAAGGCTGATGATGTTTGTTAATTATGCAGAGCTTTTACTCCCCAGTAATAGCAGCGTTTGTATTGCCTGAAGCTTAGATAGCTGCTCCCAGGAACATAAAATTAGGCTCTGGGTTTTTTTTGTCATTCTTAAAAAAAAAAGAAAAAAAAAAAAAGACCACAACACAAAACAAAGAAGATACTTCAAAATGATTATACGCTTTCAATAAGGGAGCATTAACCTTACAGTGCTGGAGCCTAGATCTGCATACAATTGGCTCACTCCTCAGTCATGTGGTCTTGATTATCTTTAGATCTGGAGTTTTTCATGCCATATAGGGATACAGAGTTGTAAGGCCTGGTTATAGAACAGCAGAAGGCACTGCTTCGTTGACTGAGAATGTCAAGTTTTACCCAGGACAGTCCAAGCAGTCAATCAAAATTTGTTTCCATATATCAAAAGATGCCAGAAACAGTAACTAGCCAATTCTGAAAAGATTTGCTTTCTTTAAAGAATCTGTCCTCTTTATCTAGTTCCATAGGAGTAATCTGTCCAGGAAGACTTTCAACTGGCACGTAAACTCAAGAAGGGTTTTTCTGCGTTTAAACTGGGCATAGCATTAACAAGGATGGTATCAAAAACCCTACAAAATTAAAAAAAAAATTTCTTAATAAAGCTGGTTTGCAGACAAGAATTTAATTTCTTAATATAATTTTCCTAGAAACGGTATGAAAGAAAATCCTCTTGATGTTTTCTTGTGCTTTGTTTCACTTAGAATTTTTTTTATAATATCAAATTCATGTCATCAGCCATTAAAAATGTGATTTATGGCTTATGAATTTTTTTTTCCTCAGAATTTGCATACAAACTCACAATGCATTTCCTTTTCCCAATAAATTTAATTAATCTGGATAGGAATAGAGATGCTTGACTCCTGCAAAATAGATAGTTAAATCATATGAAAGTGGTATAGCATGAAGGATTAGCACTAATAATCACAGGCTGGATTTAGATACCAAGAAGTAACTTGCTGTATCAATTTCTCCTGTTAATGTCAGTGGGATTGTTCCCTGAGTAAATGCTGCTAGACCGAGTTCTCAGAATCTAGCTCTTAAAACATGTTGCATCAGGATTTGCTGATGAAGAGGTGACTTGTGGATCTGAATAACCATCAATCTTTTAAGGCCTTGAGGGCCAGAAGATCTGGAACAGGTGGTGTACCTATGAATATATTTTTACTGAATAAATGAGTAGGTAGAGGCAAGAAATTGGCAAGATTTGTTTTTTAGCTTTTGCCTCTTCTAGTTTGTACAGGTGAACCATTAAAGTGTGATGTACTGTAAGGTACCAACTACCTTCTGCACAAGGAAGTAGAAAAATATCAATTCACCCACTGCAGTTTGAACTACCTTGCTTCAGGCCTTATTCATTCTTACTGTACTGATAATTCCTGGGCACATTAGTTCACCATATTTAGTAAGTCCACTGTGACTGCCAGTCTTGCTATAAGCTAGTGGGTTGTTGCTATTTCAATTAACATTTTGTGGTATTGTCAGTGGCATGAATTCAAGTACCATGTGTTGCTCTTTATTAACTTTTATGGCAGAATAATACAACTTCTTTGTATCTATATAATTAATCAGAAAGAAAAACCATGGTTTAAAGTAATAAATTGTGTAAATAAATAATGTTTTTCTCTAGTCTCCAGAAAGCCTTCCAAAAAGTATCCATTGTCAGAGCAAGCTGTAAAGCTCGGAGCTAGAACAGTTTTATAGAATCATGAAATGGTTTGGGTTGGAAGAGACCTTAAAGATCATGTAGTTTCATCCTTCTCCTCTCTTTGCAGTGGAGTACATAGTTATATACAAGTTATTTGCCAATAATGTACAAGAGCACGGTTAGGATGGAGTAGTTGCCAAGACTAATTCAATATCCGTAGGCTGGACTATCAGACTTACCATGTGAAAACATAGTGCTGTTGCTGTTGTAATGCACATCTTAAGTGCTATTTCTCATGGGGTTGTTGCTGAGCCCTTGGACCAGTGGTCACCAGAAGAGGCCAGAGGAGTGAGTGGGGAACAATTCTAAGCCTGTTGTCCTTGTGACAGCAGGAAATCTGGGAAAAATCACATTCCCTATACTTTTAGCAAGGAACACAGGTTTTAGATTATAATATGGAAACGCTTGAATATGTGTAATATCTGGTGACTCTGGTTATTAATTGCGTTTGATAGCTTACAGCTTCAACATGAAGCAAATGTTCATGAGATTAATTTTATTAGGCACATCACTTAAGATTTTAACACCACTGCTTTGCACATTACTGTGTAGTGTATTTGACTGTACACTGAAATGTAATATGCACCTTCATCTGTATCACTTTAGCAGTGGGGGTAAATAAGCACCCTCTTTATTTTCCTGCCCTTCTCAAATTGTGAGTCAAATTTTAAGGAGAATATATTTGGGATTGGCTTCTATTTTTTTTCTGTGAGGACAAAATAAAACCAAGTAAAAATTAAGCTGGTGCTATTCACTCTGCTTACCAGACCTTCTTGGTATTCAAGTCAAATTTTCTTTCCCCTTCCCTTTTTCTCTTCAGAAGAATAAGGAAACAGTACACATTCTGTTACTTTGAGCTACAGTTGATTCTTGGGTGTTGTCTGAGTAGGTGCAGTTTGCTGCTCCTGCACCTTCAAGACAATGTAAGATTTGGGACAAATCAGCACGTCACATGCCAATGTACAGCATGGTGAGGATGTTAGCTGCATCCCAAGATGGGATTAAGTTGAATACATGCATATGATTACAAATAATTAAAGAATAGTTTTTTAATAACTGTAGGTTTGTGATAAATATAGATAATTGCATTAAGTCATCTGCAAATTATAGACCAGGCAATAGCTTGTCTTACAGAGATATTCCATATTTTTCAATCCGTGCACAGTGGTTTAAAGTTACGGCATTCACATCTCTAGCTTTTTTCTAGCTCTACCTTGATGCTGGAATGTCAGTTGGGTGAAATAATTTCAAGTCTTGAACCCTGAATATTTGAAGTACTGAATATTTTTGTTAGTATAACGCTCATTTTCAACAATCACTTGTGATCAGGGTGTTCTAAATTATGTTTACCCTGTGAACTCTTTGAAAATGGTATTTTAGGAAAACTTGGTATATACAGGTATTGTTCTTTTAAGAGTTTGAGGGGTAAAAAATTTAAAAAATTGCTAGCTTTCTCACTTCCGACACTTCAAAGCATATTTGCTAAAGATATGTTGACTGGATTTCAGTGTAATTTTGTGTGCATGATTTATCTTGTCTGGTCCAGAATGTAAACTTGCTAAACATTGTAAATCAATCATTTTTTATGGGGAAAAAATGCTTACTAATTTGCATTATAAACAGCTGCCTGATTCCAGGCAAGCGATGCTTTTATTTCAATAATGTTAGAAACAGGAGCACTAATAATTTGGTAGCACAGAGCAGGGATTTTCAAAGGTGGCTAAACAACAAGAGCATAAGTCAATGGCATAGACAGTCTTAAATTACTGTGTTGAAAAGTTGAGGTGGTTTAATTCTCTCCTTATTCCTTTGTTGTAGCCTTTAAAGAGTATGAAGATTAATCCTTGGCCCCTCTTGCTCTTAAAATCACTATTATTGGATAGTTTGGGATTTTTTTTTTCTTAGATTGTACTGTGCACTGAAAATTCTCACACTTTCAGGTTTGGTCTAAAATAAATTGCAATTACTTCACATTAAGAGCTTGGGAGCACTTCAAAGTGAAGGGAATCCAAACCTTGGTGACTCCATCAAAAGCAGTTGAAAACTGTCAAAAGCAATAACAACCCCCCAGAACTCAGTGGATGCAGATCTAAGAGATTGACTTATGCTTCAGTTTCGCAATATGCCACATTTCTTGCTCCTTGTGCTGTTATTTGTGTATTAATGCAAAAAGGTGCTACAGGTGCCTAGAAATCTTGGGAACAGTGTATTTACCAAAGGTTATGATATTGACCAGAATGACTTCAAGGAAAAAGATTGGATGGGTTGGAGGCAAGGATACCTAAGAAAAGTATGGCTGGAATCATTAGACTAGCATGTCAAGAAAAATAAGATGCATAGCTTTCACCTGTAGCCATCTGCGTGTTATTTTTACTGGAGGTCATGACTAGTGACAATTTGTATCCTCCACTTGTTAACAAATTCCATATCAATCAGTTTAAAACTGTTGGAAGAAAAATCTGCTGTTTAGAAGGTGTGGAAGAGTGTAGATGAATTCAGTGACTCCCGGGTGAAGTGAAAAATCTGTTTATCCAACAGCTCAGTAACTGTCTGAAACCAAAAAATAATAGTAGCACAAACCTGACTTTTGTGATCCCTGATGCTCTTATCAGGAATAATATTAGTCTAAATATGTCAACTGTGTGCACAGTAGAGAGAGGCTTGTTAGAAGTCTGCTCTAAGTGAGAAGGGAAGAAGGGACCTGACAGTTCCTTAAGGAAATGCTGCTATGGGCACAGTGCAAATTGTCCCATTGAGGAGGAAAGATAGTAAAATACAGTAAGAGCCCGAGTTGGCTAAATCAAGAGCTCATACTTCAAACGTAAGAAGGAAGATTGCACAAAGAGAAAACTGGGTCAGCTCCCTAAGGCCAACTGCAAGCATATAAATCAGAGAAGCTATTCAAGAGAAAGAGAAAGCTATTTGAGGGTGAGACTGGAAGGGCCCAAGCCCTTTTGGCATGCCTTTTGTGTCAGCTTGCAATAATAAAGGTCAGTTGCAATAAGGTGGCCTGATAACAGCACCAACAGAAAAGAGTAAGGAAGAAACAGGTTACATAGTATGTACAAAATTTAGATGTTTTCATGGCAGCTGGGCAGGTGAACTTTGTTGTTGGTGCTTAGTGGGCTGATTTATGAACTGCCAGAGCCTCTAGCAGTGGTTTGCAGGAACTTCTGAAGGACAGGCAAGTTACCTAGATGCTAGAAAATGCAAATGTAGTGATTATGTGTAAAGAATAGGAAAGGTGAGGAATTTATAGAACACCCATCTTTACTCCAGTTGCTGGAAAGGCACTAAAATATGGAGACATGTACAGAACACAAGTAGTTAACAATGGTTCACTACCAAAATATATGTTTGGTGAGCATCCAAATGTTTCTGGTTTGGATCTGGTATTATTCTTGCTTTCATCAATAGCATCACTGATGGGCTAGAAAGTAGCTTATTAAATCTGCAGGTGCCACCAAAGAGGACTTCCCAATAGGAAGTTGAGTTTACAAATACCTGTAATCTACATGGAGAGCATTGAAGTGCTCTCCAAACTCTCCAAGACTTTTGCGGAAAATAACATGGTGGTCATGGTAGACCACGGGTCAGCTCTTGCAAAAATTTAAGATGATGCACTAGGAAATAATGCTATGTTAAGCACCAGAAAAGTATGAGCCACGACTATTGTTTGCAGTTTTGGACACTCTACTTCAAATAAATTGTGACAAAACAGAGGTACTTCAGAGAAGAGCAGTGAGAGTTTTTACAGGTTGTGACCTGCAAGGAATGGTTGGAAGAAAGGAGTAGTTGAGCCTAAATAAACTGATACTGAAATGTGTTTTTGTGTGTGTAAGCATTTGGTAATAGGCAGCATGTAAAGAAATAGCTGCTATAAAAAGAACATAAATTATTTGTTCTTTTCTGTGAAGAATAGGTGGAGTGAGTTTAAACAGGATGTGGGTTAGATACTTCAAAAACTTTCTAATAATGAGGGATTTTAATGTTGTGATAATCACTGGAATAGGTTATCAGAGGAAGGTATAGAATACTCAGGGTTAAAGGTCTTCTGGAACAGACAGCTATCTAATATAGGTGTTTTAAGGATGATTGTTGCCTTGGTAGGATACAGGATAGATGACATTTTGTATTCTTTCCAGCTGTTTAATTCTACTTATCTCCTCTGTGAGTATCTGAGCAATCTCATGCCAACCTGGACATGAGGAAGGTGCTAGTAGTTCCCTTTTTCTGTGATAAGCTCTTACTTTGAGCACATACTTCCTGGAAGTATGAATGATGGAAATGTTTTCTGGTGCACTGTGCTGATGAATAAACGTGTGTCTCTTTCTTCTTTTGCGCTCCTTGTTCAGGGATCGCACTCGTGTTGTGCATATGTCCCCCAAGTATGAGATCTCAATATTTTGGCTACATGTACAGTCTGAAGGCCATACCCCACTGCTTTGGGAGGGTGTAGTACAGTCAGACACTGTGCAGTCCTGCTTGCCACCCACGGTGACCTCAGTTTTCCTTTTAGTTCTCTACGGGGTCTTGTGAGTTGTCAGAATAGACAGTGGAGAGGTTTCATTGCATGGCATTTTCTTGTTTATATAATCCTATGGCCAAGATAAACAAATAGAAAATGAATAATGAGTTTACTGCTCAAAAATCAAGGCAGAAACCTATTCTCCAGTAGGGTGTACCTTTGAATGATAAATGTATGATGATTGTCTCCTTACATGGGAACTGTAAAGCATTTGGCTAATAAATTATTCATGAAATACACCCTAAACTCTAATATGGCTCTAAGGGAGTGTAAGAGAACCATAAGCTTTACTTTTGATAAATAAAAAACCTTAATTATCTATTAGCCAGCACAGAGTTAATCAAAGAGATTCTGGAAGAAACAAAGGGACTCAGAAAAAGGCAGATATAAGAATCCATCCTAGATAATACTAATGCTTCTGGAGTATACAATAGGGAAGACGTTAATTAGTGAATATCTGTAGCATGTGTCCACCTGACCTTAAAAAAAATCTTTACCTGGACTAGGCTTATTTTTTCTAAGTCCCAAGATCTACAGTAAAGGGAATAAGGCTTTGTCTGTAGGTTGGATAGGCAGACACAGGCAGAGAGGGAGAGAACTGTAAGCAAGACAGCTGTGTCTTCCAGGAGAGACAGGAATGAGCTGGATCCTTCTTCATTTGGAATAAAGTGGTCACGCTGAGGTAATGAAACATTTAGATAACACTCCTCTGTGCTTTGGACCTATTTTCCTAAATTGTGTATTCTTTGGCAAAGAGCTAAAACTTTTCTTTTGAAAGAGCTGTTTGTTGTCTCCATGGATTTGCTGACAAGCTCTGAGGGGATTGAACCATTTGGAGTGCTGAGCCCCCTTTGTTCTCCTGACCAGAACCAGGATCATTCCAGAGAGCAGTTCTGGGAAGAGGTCATGAGTGGATAATCCACTTGATCCCACTCAAGGGAAGGAGACAAACAAGGCTGAGGAAATTGCTATGTTTAGGAAAGTGGGAAGGCTTCTGAGAAGGACGGCTGACCACAGACTGACAAGCACGTTTGAAATGGCTTAGATAGTGGAGTCAATGAAAGGGACATTTGATTCAGAACTTCTTCCAGGGAAAAAAAATCTTTCACACGACCATAGTCTACTAAAAGGATGTCATCTGTTAAAATGGTTCTCCCAGGCTCTCCAGGAATCAAGAGGCCTCTTGCAGCTTCTAAAGTCACCGGGAGTGAACTGTAGGTGATCTTGTATTAGTCAGATGCCCCTGCTGTCCACAGAAGAAGTGCTGCTCAAAGTTAACGCTCCGCACTGATCTACGCCTTTGGAGCACTCTAGAGGTCTGTGAGTTTTGTCTTTCTCTGTACTTGGCTAAAGCAGGTTTTGTTTTTTTTTTTCTTGATACCACATGCTGTTTCTGCCTCTGTACCTCTTTACATCCATCAAAGTAATCTTGAGCTCTACTTCCTTCTGCAGTATCTGCATCATCTCCTTCTGTGCTAAGCAGACAGAAGGATCCTTTGTGGCCCCATTACACTGCAGCAGAATTTTTTCTGCTTTTTGCTGTTGTCCAGTTTGTCGCTATAACTGCTGGGTAGTAAGGAGCTTCAGGCCGAATGGTGGAATTGCACTAGTCCCATCCCAGGCTCGGTGGCGTTGGTGAGCAGGTGTGCACAGTCTGCTCTTTGGTCAAGGCTGGAGTCCATGTGCAGTAACAACTGTTTAAGCAATACAGAGTTTAGCAGATGGAATACAAATTTTAGGAGAGAAAACTCCTCTGTGCCTAATGGAAAAGAAGTGGTAGGATGGGATGCTCTCTAGATGCTGAGGGGTGTTTTAGACAGGGTAAATTACCCTTTGTGTACCTGCTCATCACTTGTCACTGGCTACAGAGAAAGCCAGTTTACACTAGATGCCTAGAGTAGCTAAAGTTAGGAGAGCTTAATCCCATTATCAGAGAATATTTTAATTCAGATGAAGGTTAGGCCTTCAGAAATCCACGATGTGCACTCTGTAGATCACTCATTAGTTCAAGAGAAACTAAGAGTTTTTTCAGAGTCTGGATATGTTGCCTTTATTACTGTTCTTACCTCACATGCTGCTTGCTGTTTTATTGCAGTGTCCTGACAGGAAACTTCCCTTACGCTGCCCGAAGAATGAATGTGAATGTTCTGCAGGTATATTAATTCTTCAGTAGAAAGAATGGCCTTTACAGGAGGATTTAATTCTCTGCTTTCTAGTTATTTGCTAGAATTATACATCCTTTCTGAAAATATTTTATGATCTGTTTTTTAATGAACTATACATTTTTAGGAAAAAAACCATCATCCTTCCTAGCTATAAACTGCACTTCCAATTTGGGCATCTTGTCTACCATCTCCACAGCAGCATGTGCTCTAGTATCATTGACAGTTCAATTTCTCTACCCTGCCTTAACATAAAATTAGTATCCCAGATGCTTATTCTCCTCTTTGAATGGATACGCTTTCGTACCACACAGCATTTAGGCACAAAAATGAACTGTCAAAGTGAAAATCATGGTATTTTTGAGCTGGGATATGTTTAGCTCCTTCAGCTTTGATACAGAGCCTCCAATCATTTATTTGCAGTTCATCCCCCGGTTTCTGCAAAAACGTAGCAAAAATTTTCCTTCTCTTCTACACGGTCCTGTATATTTTATATAATCCGAGCAGTTTTAATCTCAGACCATTTCTGTAAAGGGTGAATATTCAAAGTGTATGGTCTTTCACTCAGTCTCTTAGACTGCTGATGAAAAGAGTATTCTTTGTATTGCTCATCCCTTGAACAGTGAGCAAGGTACATGCTTGGGGCACTTGGTCTGTGTAGCCTGAAGTGAACAGGCCTCAGATGCAGTGACCACTGCCAGTTTAGAAAGCCATATTGCATAAGAAATCAAAGAATGAAGCAGAAGAAGAGAGTTTGTTTGTAAAAGAGCACAGTTTAAAAGATAACTGCTCTAGTAGTTTGCAGGATGTCTAATTATCTAAGTTATGCAAATAAATTCTGCTGATTTCTCCATGTAGTCCTACCACATTGTTCCTTTAGGATCCACCTGGAGTTAATGTACAGAGAGTAAACAAAACAAAACTGACACACAGTGATGTCATGTTACTAAGTATTTCAGTTTCTGGGCAGTGTGCTGGTCGTTGGGTTGTGAGTTTTTTGTTTGTTTTTTTGTGTGGGGTTTTTTTGGGGTTTTTTTTTTTTTTTTTTTTTTTAAGCCTTTGTCTCACTGGGTAAGACAGATAAATGTTCACTTGCACTTATCATTATGGCATCTTGGAAGAGTTCAGTCCCAGTCTCTAATACTGTTCTTATGGGAAAAGCAAAACTATATTCCTGGCTTGACGACAGTGCAGTTTCCCATTGTTACCATGGTGATCACCTATGTAACATCACTACCACTTTTCACAACAGCTCAATTTAAGATTCAAGTTGAATATTTCCATGATTATGGGAGGGTAATTATTTCATTACTCAAGGGAAGAAGATTTAGGAGGTAAATAGCTCTTCATTAGTTCTTAAATGATTTCCCTAGTCTTCTTAGGCCATAGAAATGCCAAATATTAAAGTGAAAAAAACAGGGGGTTAAATTCTGATCCCCTTATTCATCCTGTCTACCTCTAAGCCCCCTCTGAGTAGCCAAGAAAGTCAGGATATCTCTAACCATTAAAAGCTCTTGAAACTTGCAGGTATTTGGTGTGTAGGGCTCAGTTTTTCAAGGTGCAACAAAGTTGAAGTCAGGAGAAGTTGCAGGTTGGATCACTGACAACTTGATGAAACTTTGAAAACATCTTACATACAAGGGGAGGGGAAGTGAAGTACCCAAAGTTCTGGCCCCTGACTCTGGGACTTATTCCTTGTTTTGACTACAGATGTCACTTCTATGGCTAGGGCAAGTCAGAGCCCATTATCTGCTTTCCTTTTTAAACTTATTTATTTTCCTTCAGAATTTGAGGAACCAGGAACTTTGAATACAGAGTGATGGTGTGGGGACTATTGATACCTTGTATCATTGGTAGCAATCTGTTACATATTTTGTGGAATTTATGTGCATATTTTAATTGAACAAAGCCATCTATTTATAATTAGAAGTGGGTATAAAAAAAATAAAAGGAGGAATTTGACTGGAAATTAAAAAAAAGTTAAACTTTTTTGTTTACTGCAAAGGTACTGTCTTCTACTAATTAAATCAGAGGTGGAACATCAAATAGGCTTTGCAAATAACGTAATGGCTTATAAACAAATAATTGCCACAGAAAATAAGCACACATAACAGAAAGAAAATAATTATATTGTAACACTTATTAATTTGTCCCTTCATGTTATAGAATATGCTATTCTTAGGAGTCTTTCATTAGAGAAAAAAGCTTGTAGATACCTCCCTTTTGAATCATACTGTTAGTTAGGAACTAAGGGGTAAATGATTCATGATTTCTTTTGCCTGCATTTTTATGTTTTCCAGTGAAAATAAATGAGTAGATTTACATAATCACAATAAAACATTTCAAGAATAGTGGTACAAATTTTTTTCGATTATGTCACCAGGCTGCCAAGGTTTCAGGACACTACTAATATGTCTAGACAAGCAGCTGTTTGTGTTGTTTTGGCTGAATGTCATTGTGTTCTCTCAGTTTTTTTTATGGGCCAGGGTTCAGCAATGATGCAACTCAGTAATCAAGTGATTGGCGATATAAAAGACACAGAAAAATACTGCAGTGTTATGCTAAATCACACTGAGGTAGAACGTGGCAGAACAACATTTTTCTGTTTTGTGTGCTGTTTCTCAGGCATATCTGCCAAAGTGGAAAGAACTGGAAAATGCTTAATTTGTTTTTCCAGAAAAATCTGATTTATGGAAAGACTTTCTTCAAGACCATACTGGTTTTGTTGATGCTTCCAGTGATGAAAGGTGAAACTGTCCATCATGAGACACCCACTTTGGGATGCTTGCCTGGAAACCTCAAATTCCTGCCCTACCTTGCTCAAACTAGGGGCTTTCAGGTGCATAGCTTGGATATCACACAGAGGTTTCTCAGTGTAAAATTTCATTCTATATAGTTGACTTACCTGTTGGCTCAGAGAAACAGGCACACGGCCAACATCTCCCTCTTGGATAGTCTAAGCATGATTCTTGAGCTTACAACTGTATCATATGCTGTCTTGAGCAGTTGTGCTGGTGTTGGGGGTTTGTAAGAGGAAATAGCTTGAAAGGTCCCTAAAGGTCAACAGTCAACATGGCCAGCCCTGGCCAAATCTCCACAGAGGGATGGATGCCCCACAGGGTGCTGTTGTCACATCCTATTTGAGAATCATCTGTGAAGTTCCAAATCCCTTCAGTTCTTGATGGTGTCAGGGATTATTTGGGGCTCTTGACCACTTGGTGTGTGTTTTGAGTGAAAGAGAGTAGCTCTAATTGGAACTTTTATAAGCTAGTGTTAGCATTGACGAGTGACCTATCAGTGTAATCAGCTACTGATGTCTTTTACTCTAGTCTTCCATGGAAAATCTCTGAAATATTTAGTTAAAACAGGGGGAAAAAAAAAAAATCTATGAATTTACTTTGTTTTGGCAACATTGTAACACAGTTATACTCAGGAGCAGGTACCTTCTTGAACAGTTCTTGAACTTGAAAAACCTTATGACCCGTTTTAAATGCTCACATACATGCTTACTGATTAGCATTCATTGTAAGATGATAATAATCGCAGCAAGATACAATATACGTTATTGTGCAAAAATTCTATTTGATATCAGTGCTAAATTAGGAAGGCATGTGGAAGATAGATGTATATATATGTGCACAGATGGGTGAAACACATTAGAATACACTATATCTATGTGTGTAAAATAGCATAAGATGATGACCTTTCATAGAATCATTTAAATTGTAAAAGACCCTTAAGATCAAGTCCAACTATTAACCTAACACTACCAACTGCCCCAGCAAAGCATGTTCCAAAGCACCACATCTACATGTCTCTTAAATACCTCCAGGGATAGTGACTGAACCACTGCCCTGGGCAGCCTGTTCTCATGCTTGATAACCCTTTAGTTGAAGAAATTTTTCTTAATATCGAATCCAAGCCTCTCCTGGTGCAGCTTGAGGATGTTTCCACTTGTCCTACCTCTTGCGTGGACAAGTCATGGAGACATCTTTAGAGCTGATCATCACCACCAGCTGTGATTCACTGTTGGCCAGTGTGATAATTTCATTGCATGTTCTCCTAGCAAGGCAACAGGGCTCTACCAGAGAACTATACAGTAAGACAGAAAAATACAGCTGGAACAGAGATGTAATGCCTGATAGGAGGGGAAATATTTCATTTGGAGTGCCTGCTAAACTGAATACTTTCTGTTCTCGCTTCTGTGTAAAGTAGAATTTAGGCTGTATATGCTATTTTTGTTCAGAAGAATAATGATTTAGTAGACTGCCAAGGGTGTAAACTGAACAAGGTGTGCTGTCTGAAATTAAAGAAAGAAAATGAGAACATAGCTGTTTTTCAGTTTGAGCTGCTCACATCTACTTCATCTGTCTTTGTTGAGGCAAGCAACCAATTTGGATGCAATTCAACAAATGATTACTCACATGCTTAGTACTCAATATTTTTAATGCACCCACTGAAATAAAGCACATAGGAGAGAAATTAAAATTCATTTAGCACAGCATTTCTTTTTCAAATTATTCTTGCTCTGATTTCCTATGTTAAAAATTTCAGTTTTGATATAGCAGTGAAATCCTGTCTTATCTCCTCATAAGAAAAAAAAAAACAAACTTGCATTAATTTCCTAGGGCCTGAATTCCTATGAAAAGTCCTCATACTTCTCTGTAGGCTGAGGTTTCTTCATGAATGATCATGCAGACTGGCTGGTGCCTCCACCACATTTACAATGTTTTCTTCCTCCCCCTCCCAGGGCATTTTATAACATCTTGTTCTTTTCAAGATACTGTGAGCCAGTTGTACCATTTTGTGCTCCAGGTCTAAATACATCTCACTGCTTTTACTATTTATACAGAAAAGAAGTCACGACAGCCCCTCAGCCTGGTTTTATCATCCATAGGAATTCACAGTATTTAATTATCTAGCAGTTTCATCCATTCTTTTCAATAGCTTTTTCCCTTCTTTTTTAAATACAACATATTTATTGTTCAGTTGCAAAGACATTGACACATTCTGTCCATTTCTGAAAGTTTCCTGAAACTTGTAAGGCTCATTCACTTAATTCTAGATTAAATATTCTTTAATATGCTCTTATATCACTGCAAAATTATTGAAATTGTATCATCCTATTAGAATTTTTAAAAATTTATTTCTACTGCACTTTGTGTAATCTGGGTCTGCTTGCAACAATTTTATGCAATTTCGAGATTTTAAAAAGCCATGTTATTGAGGTTTTATACTGCATGTTGCCAATACAAGGTATTTTTTTGTGTCTCAAAAAAAATCTTCCAGATTTTGCAGGTCTCATTTTGCTGCTTTTTATTTCACTAGCCTCCTACATGTATAAGTGATATTTAACAGATCAGTGTTGAGCAATAGACACAATAGGGTAGAAGAAACTTTTCCTTATTATTAGTCTGCAGCATATTTTTTCATATCCACATTTCAATGACTTAGTAGAAAGTGTTCAGTATAGTTGAAAAACTGTTATGAAGAAGGTGAAGGGGATTTGAACAATTGCTTCTCATGTTTTTTTTGAGTAAAAATCTCACAAAAAGCCAGTGAGTGTGAAGACATAAATGCATACTCTGGCTTCTGCCTCCAGGAGGAGGGTTGCTTTAAGGAGTATTTTGATGTCTTCTGTAAGGTGAAAGAAAGACAGTATGTGCTGCCTGAGAACCACTGCTAAAGCAGCACTTCGCTGCCAGTTTATTTTTTTGGTTGACCTTTATAATTTTCAAAACTAATAGGACAAGAACACTATTTTAAATATTTAAATGATCTTCAATTTTAAAGCATGTGCTGGTATCCTGGCAATTAGATGAAAATTCTCTTCAGTGTTTACAACAGAAGGAAACTCACTCAAAACTGCAGTTTTAATAATTTAAAAAAAAATAAAAAATAAACCCTTTTAAGTAGTGGAATAGAATGGGTTTTAAATCTTTGGAGGAGAAATGGTGAATTTTCTTTTCTGTTATTTTATTATTTTTAAAAAAGTTTTCATATCATTTTCCTATAATAAAATAGTAAGCTTTAATGCTGCAGACAATATAATAGAACTAGAAAATATTTCTGCTATTTCAGAGTTGCTTATAATAGAATATTTCAGTTGGAAGGGACCTACACTGATCATCTAGTCCAACTGCTTAAAATTTGAAGATAAGTGTAAAAAATGAGTAGCATATTATAATAAAATAGAAAATTTACAGATTTCCATGGACTCTTAATTTAGCAGAAAGGTAAGTGTTCAGAATTTTAACTTTAGTACGTACTCCCGCCACTTTGTCTGTACTTCCACATTTCTTACATCTTGAGTGGTATGTAGACCTGTTCTTTTTTAGGAAGTTTCTCATCAGACTTGGGTTCTGTTTGTTCATGCAACCTATCTTTATTCTCAGTTATGCTGCTATGTGGTCTGCTTTGAGACTGAAGGAACACCTCAGGAGTTCTGGTCAGGTAGTGGAAAATGTGGGCAGGTCACCCAGAAAACAAGCCCCTTTCTTTAGCAGTACATCCTTATTGCCTATGACCAGTTTGCCTATAGGAAACTCACTGTTGTGAATGTTAAAAGATAGGAGCAGCTCCCCCCCTATTTTTCAGGAAAAAAATTTGTAGGTTTTTAATTCAATTTCTATTTTTTCCTAGCAAATCAATACTTAACCCAAGACCATTTGATTTAGTTGAAAACCCAGTTTCCTGTTTAAAGAGTTTTTGAGATAAACTTGTGGACAGGCCTTGTGTTGTCACCATGTTAATGACCTGTTTATTATTTTTCTCTAATAAGACTGCTGAGTAACTGTAGATACTGCAACAACAAATATCCTTTGGTTTTTTTTTGTCTTCAAGAAGGTACATTCTGGTGTGAGTGGAAGGGCCTTTACAGCGCTATCCTCTTTTCAGCTGACGGTCGGACAGGTCAGCCCTTTCACTGGTTTCTTAACTGATGCTCCATATTCTTGCCTGATATTCTCTGTAGAAAAATGTGCTCCTTTGCA
This sequence comes from Eurypyga helias, assembly GCF_000690775.1. Lineage (NCBI taxonomy): Eukaryota > Metazoa > Chordata > Aves > Eurypygiformes > Eurypygidae > Eurypyga > Eurypyga helias. The sequence goes on along the minus strand of NW_010240550.1, from coordinate 25,023 downwards.
TGCAACTACCGACAGTGTTGAATTTTTTGCAGGGCACAGTGCTCAAAACTCTATTTGTTTATAGAGCAGCATGTCCCATGTAAGTCTTAAAGCTTGTACTTTACTTTTAGCATGCTTTTGAAGAAAGCTTCTTAAACTCAAAATGTTATCCCAGATGTTTGTGAATAGGACTGAATAACATAGCATTTGAATTTTAGCTTACCTGCAGTGGATAATTTTGGCAAAGAAAGAAGGAAAATATGAGAATACTGATTTTTTTGTTGTTTTTTTAGAATATGCTGAAATGTTTCATTTCCACTTCTTTTTTTTTAAATGGAACTAACTTTCCAGAGATTCATTTCCTGTTTAAAAATCAGCCTCCATTTGGGGAAAAAGGTTTTAAAATAAGTTATTTGAAAAGGAAATGAAGCAATTCACTCTACTTTGATTCAGAGTAATTGCTATTTTGATTTCTGCAATGTTTGTTTCTTGAAATATTTTTATAGCTCTATTTGGCCCAAGTTACCCATCAAAACAAAAAAAAAAGCTATTATTTGTCCAATTCTATTTGCAAATTTCATTTAATTACCTGCAGTAGATGCTTTTTCGATTGCAGGTAGAGCTGATCAGAAAGTATTTTTCAATGCTCTGCTTATTTTATAGAGAGTTTTGAAGGCATCATTTAAAAAAAAAAAAACAAAGCACAGATTTTTCTACCTTTAGTGTAGCTAAATGAGGATAGGAACTCCAAGGATTATGCCTGCTAACTCTTGTTTTCTGTGTCTCTTCCAGATGCCCATTGGCAGGGCATAATGAATGAAATAACGAGTACAGATGACTTTATGAAACTTAGAGTTTTGGCTCTTTCTTATATCCTATAGGTCAGTGAAGCTATAAGAAGTTGATTTATTTCTAGTAAATATTGCTTCTGTTGAGATTAGCATGTTTGTTATACTGTACTTAGGAAATAAATAATTAAGATGTAAGCTGAAAAGACTGGGGAATTCATTCTGTACGCAATTAATTAGCTTGTTTGCTTAAGTTTATTTCTGATCAAATAGAAGATGCTGAAAGAGTATAAAATAAGGTCCTTAATATACTCTAAGGGCCTGTTTCTGCCCCAGTTGACATTAAAGGCAAGTTCCCACTGAGGTGACTGATGCCCTAATTGCCTGGCTTGACAGTGATAGTTTTGCATTTCTCAATTCCAATGGCTTTGCTCTAGAAAGGGTGTTGGATGATGACAGTTTTCTATGCAGTGATCACATGGAAAGCAGATATTTTAAACAGAAGATTAAAAAGCTGGAAGAAGAAAATTTCTCAGCAAAGGGTTGGTGACTATCAGGCCAACTGGTTACAAGTGAGGACATACAGGATGACTAGTTATTCTGTGCCCATTTTTGCTGGAGGGGAGGATGCGTTTACATTTCCTGGATTTGTTGCTTTAACCTTCCTTGCTGGCAATCACAGAATTTCACCTAATAATTGTAAAAGAACCATGGTGCCTGGAGATAACTTGTTTTCTTTTTAATCCAGAGCCCACCAGTATCAGGCTGTTTAACCTGGTCATTTAATGCCTTGTTTAATTTTTCGCGTTTTTGTTATTCATTTTATTAGGCTTGAATGCAGCCTCACTGCACTGTGATTCTCCCTTTCTTTTTTCCACATGGCTGCTTGGTTTGCAGAGGATGCCTCCTTACAGATGTGTTCCTTCCCTGACAAACAATTACCCCTGTTCCCCTCTGCAGGAGGCCATTAGGACATCATCACGGGTTCTGCTAAGTCATCTCACAATCACAGTTTTGTGCAATCACCTCTCATCTGAGTCTGTCTAGGCATATGCCATGCGGGGAAACTAGCAGTCACAAAACGCAGCACCTCCAGGCATATTATTTGTTATTTTGGTCCAGGAGTGTGACAGATAATGGCTACTGTCTGAAGGTCTCATTGGCTGCGATGACTGGCATCATATGCAGAAAACGCAGAAAAGCCAGAATGGGTGATCACGTCCCTACTTAATAACAACAAAAGGAACAATTTTGTATTTTCACTGCAGTTAAAAGCACTAAAAAGGGAGAGTAAAAAGGTAATGTTTGGAGAATTATTCCACTGAATAGAGTCACAAAGCTAAATTTATGTCGCATCTGTTCTTTATTACTTATTGTTTGGGCTGTGTGTACAAAGAGCAAATGTGTCAATAATTCGCTTCATATTTAGCCTAGTTATCGTAATGGAGCTAAGCATTTAACACTATTTTACTAACAAAATACCATAAAACTAGGCATTTGTAAGCTTGAACTGTGCCAATTATTAGGAGACGCTTACTCCTTAAAATCCGGATGTACTAGGTGGGTCCTCCCATGTTAAACTGAGAAGGGGCAGAGAGTTCCATTAGTGATACACTATTTGAGAAATTTTTCACGTTTCTCCTCTAGCTGTTCACACACTTCGAACTTTTGTTAAAAAAATCCTTAATTAAGTGGTATGATTTGAAGGATTGTGTTAGACCTCAAAATAAATGCACCCAAAACTGTGGGTTTTCTTGACAAAATGAAGCGAGCTCTTTCGTGAAAGTCTTTCAGTCTGTGCAAATGTTACAAACTGCTGAATTACTAAAAGGCCCCTTGATATATGATCTCATGTTGCTTAATAGGCCTCCGATTACTTTGGGGAAAAATGGGTTTTATTGTGTTAATCATATGAAAACGAAGTTACTAATCCCTATCTAATTATGAAGGGTTTTTTAACTTGTAATAATATCCTAATTATTTCCTCTTATTGAAACAAGTCCTGTCGAAATGTAATCTTCAAGAAAGCATATGAAAAGCTATCCAATGAAATATCTTGGCTTTAATTTTAATTTACGTGGGGCTTGAACCATTTTGTTGTTGTTGTTGTTTCAAATGTTATCAACGCTTGTTTGGCATTGCGCCTCTAAGAAATTCCCCTCCTTCTTCAATAGCTCTCTGAGCAGAACCTTAATTCAGGTTCCATACAACATGTTTAGTTTATAGTGACATTAAATCAGGTGAGTATAGACTCACCACAATCATCCTGAAATAAATCACAGAACAATGCAATTTAAGATTATTTGACTGCTGACAGGCAGATGATTAGATACCATAATCACTTCCTATGCTCTGTCTGCCTCTGAAAGTACTCTGGTTTTGGGTATTTTGTACTGCAAGGTGCAAGAGAGAAGAAAGCGGGGGTGGGGGGGGAAGGGTAAGACTATTGAAAATAGGAATGGAATAAGAAATGATAAGTCATTGTATAGATACCACTGAGCAACAGCTTCACCTCTTGCCCAAGTCAGAATGCCTTTGCAGGGAATGAGACTGAGCACTACAAAGTGAAACTTGTAGTCAGTGGAAGGGGGAAAAACCCCATGGTTTTCCTGCAGGGAACTCATCAGGGAGCTCCTCCCTAATTTAGGCTCTAGCCTGCAAAAAGAAGTTCCTTTTTTTTTTTATTTTTTTATTTTCCCTCTGTCACTGTTAGAACAAAACAGTACCCAGGCATTAGACAGTATTTATTAGCTTGTAAGGCCAGAGATAATGATCCCATTCAATCAGAACTCATGAATAATTCAGCAGTCCCAACTCCACATAATTTCTGGCTTTACTTTTAAAACCAGTAAAGCACTATTTGCATGGCTTTTTTGAAGGGTGGGGGAATGACAGTAAGCAGAAAAATAAAACAGATTTTTCTATGCTTTTGGTTCTGTTTCTCAAACACACTCAACTCTCTTAAGGTGTTACTTCCCTTCCCTTTTGTCCCCTCCCATCTCCCAGAACAAAAAGAGTATCAGAATAAATATTAATCATGATACTATTGAGAAGATGCTGTACACTAATTATTGTCAAGCACAGTGCTACCCATATTTATAGAGGATTTTGTAATCACTGCAATTTGTTCAGTATTGTTACTTATACTAACTGCTATGAAGTAATTACACATTTTTCACTTTTATTTTTTTGTTTGTTTTAAAAGAACACCCACACTTTTTCTCAGCTTTCAAGCAAACTTGCAAATAATCCTTTTCCAACATGCAGTTTCTGTGAGATGAAACATTCTTTTCTGTGAAATGCCTTTCCCACTGCTGAGCTGAACAAGCCCAGGCCTATGTGGTACCTATGAAGCCTATGGAAAAGTGCCATGTTAGATATCCAACTGAATGGGAGGAACAGGATATATATGAATATTTGGTGTCTTGGAGCCTTTCTTTACCTTACCTGTCCAGCTTAGTTGATATATTGCTAATTATGAGAGTGTTTTTCTTATATTACGTGACAGATTCCACACTGCTTTAGATATTACTTTGCTGGTCACCCCTTTGCTTCTCCAGGTCATGTGGAATAGCTGATAAATATTTCTTTTCTTGGATCTTGCTGATGCTCTATATAGCCACTTTTGTATTTTATGTCTGCTAAATTGCGACAGCAGTGACATGACTGTTACATGGCTTGTTCCCTTTCTGTCCCTAGAGGGGTTCTGGGGTAAGCCCACCAGAGAGAGAAGGTGGTTGTCTGCAGTGGTGCTCCCATTGTGCTCCTGAGTGGGAGCCCTGTAAATGAGCAACGTGCTCCAAACGCCAACTACAGCAAATGTCCAGCAGCTTATTAAAATATTAATTACTTTGCTTATTGATGTGAGCCTCCATAAAGAAAGGGGGGTTAGAGATCTCTTATAAACAGATTATATTTTTGTTAGAAACAGCCTTGCTGAACTGTGTGAAGGAGGAAGTGGTACTAGAAAGAGCAACAGCAGTCCTGTCAATAGCACTCCAGAAGAGTACATTTCTCTGACATCTCTAATGCCCATTTAATGCTGATGTCAAGGAAGTCATCACACGCACGTGTAATGGTGGAGCAGAGTGACTGTACACACAGTGAATTAAAATCCATGATGCAGTGGGAAACATACAAATTACCTATTTTTAGATGAGGCATTGGCCTGACTTGCCGTACCTCTGATGATATATCCTTAGAGAAGGGAAGAATTTAGCAGAAGAGAGGGTTCTCCTAACAGAGTGCTTCCAGAGCTGAAGCTTGAGATCTTAACATACTGGAGGGTAGGTGTCTTTACTGTGGGTGTACTTGATGTGTTTCTTTGCCATGTAGAACAGAAAAAGGTGAAGTAAACTGTCATCCTTTTTCTTCGAGAAGTTGTGTCAATGTTTGAAGAGAAAGAAGGCATTCTGGCCACTTTTGAACCAAGGTGTTTAGAGGGCAAAAAATAAACAGCTCTGCAAGCCATATTTTAAGAAAAGACTACCAACAAATCCTGAGGGACTCCACATATATTTGTTAACTTCCAGTGTCAGTCTGAGTGAGAGTGTGTGTGTATTCATGTCAGCTATTAATTAAAGACCACTTGGGAGATTTTAAGATCTTCATCTTGGATTAGTGAAAGTGAGCAAAAGGACAAATTGGGCTTTGTAAATTGCCAGAGATTGGGAGTAGTGAGTGAAAAGGATGTTTTGATTCAGATATCATAGATTTCCTCATAGGTGTCCTCATATGAGAACAGCTGATTTAAGGGAAATCATCAACAAATTACTTTGAGTGCCCCTTAGCAGCTGATGCACAGTGGTTGCACTGGGAGTGCATCTTCTAGTCTAGCTTCATCCAAGAGGAATCCTGTTTGTGCAACCTGAGAATGCCCGGCAGTGTGAGGCCAAATATGGTGAACAGGGATGATGAGGAAGCAAAAAGAATTCCGGATTCAAAACGCTGATGTAGACATACCCTCTGACACATTCTGTAATGCTGGTAGCTATCTCTAAGTGGTATAAGGTTTAGGTAGTTGCCACTGAAGTCAACAGGTTTTACTTGTATTGATGTTTCTGAGAAAGGGGATCAGATGTTAGGTTTTGTCAAAAAAGCAGATTCTGGCTTATGTCTGTGCAAACTTACATGTCAACACATGTGGCTCTGATTGCCAAATTGGAGTCTAAATGTGCAGCCACCAGACATAATTCAAACCATATGAAATAGATCTGTAAAGTAAATAGTCACACATGTTTTGCCCAGAGATGGATTTAAGCAGTTGCCTCACTTGGTGTGAGAAGTGCTTATAGTTTAAAAATTAATTAGAATAATAATAATATGTGAACAGAATCCAAGTGTTTGATTTTGCTTATTGTGAGCTATATGATTTTGGCACACAAATAGTATCATTGCTTGCTGCTATAGACTCTGCTTAGTAATGGATAATGATGTAGACATAGACTGGCCCAGGGAGCTTATGGTTGAAGTGATAATCCTAAACATAATTATAGATATACCTAACATGTGAAGCCAGTCCAGTTGAAGTCAGTGGGGCACAGTTGATCGAGCATGCGAGTACTGAACTCCCAGAATGGGACTTAAATCTTCGTGCTGCAAAGGTCAATTATAATGTGTCTTGAATGTCTGTATATGAAGCTTCTTCCTCTTTATTTGGTGGGGGACAAATGCTGTTTTCATTGTGGTGGTTTCTGCAGAACAAACAGAAGTTTAAGAAGGGATTTAGAGTCCCACTCCTGACCCACATAATGCCAAAAATATCTACCCCACCACCCCATTTCCTTCTGCATCCTTAGATTACTCAGGTTCTCCTGCTTTGTTCATGAGACATTCTGCCCAGCACCAGACTGTGCACCAGGAGTTACCTGCAGCAGTTTTATTTCTAGCCCTCACTGCAGCAGTTGCAATCACTGACACACACCACAGAATGCAGAAGTAAAATAACCTCCAGCTTTTTCCCTATGTTCAGTTGCTTGGCATCAGAGTTCAGCATTTGAGTGTGCTGAACTCTTACAGGATGTCTGAGTTAAGCAAAATCATATTGTAAGGTTTATTCAAACTCTACTAATAATGTATTTAAGCCTTTGGAAGTTAAAACCTAGAGTTTCCTCTGAAGGCAATGGGAGTCCGGCTCTTGAATTCAGTGGGAACAGGATCAGGCCCTAAGTCACTAAATAACATTTTCCATGGTAATAATTAATAACAGCAGTTTTGAAGCTAAAGAAATTCATCATTTTATTTGTAATGCAAGTTTCCAAAATTGCTGGTGGATTTAGGAAGAGAATCAAACAATTATCTGAAGTATGTTTGGGGATGACAAGCTCTAAAATCAGGACACATCCAGAGCTGCAGGCTGAGTGAGATACTGTAGGATGGATTAAAACTATAAAATGCTGTAGCAGAAAGGTAAGTATTATTGATTGGGGGTGGGCTAGGAAAATAATATGCTAATAAGGTGCATTGCAGAGATCTTAAAACCTGGCAGATGCATTTTTCTAGTGGAATATTCGTAGTGTGAGGGGTTGCAGAAGCTACGTCTGAAAGGAGACCCAAGGGGAAGTTTAGTCGATCTTGGATGCTTTCTGAAAATGTTGTCTTGCCTTGTGGTTAAATAATGAATGCAAATCTCCTTTCATGGATTTAAAGCTCTGATTGCTGACATGGGAAAACCAGAAAGGCAGCTTTTTTTTTTTCCCTCTTTTGTAAAATAACACCAAATGACATGCATATCTCTTTGTTCTCGCATATGAATTTATCTTTGTTTTAGGATAAAAGGAGCACCAGATGTGACCAGGACTGCATTAGCAGAAAAGAGCTGTGCAGAGCACAGTGGTTTTCATTTGTTAGGGTTGTTGCAAGCATTTCCCTGAGTGTCTTTCACTGGACAGCAGTATAGCTTTGAGCTTGGCGTTCAAGAAAATTGAAAAATGTAATCAAGCCTCTCAGATTTAGGGACTGAGCTGTGCTGTGACATATACAAATTGCACCCTGGCTATTATTCAATTGAGTTTCATTAACTCTAGTATTCCTTCCATGTGCAAACTTATAACATCACATGAAGTCAATCATTTACTGAACAGTTTCATCATGTTCTGTTGCTAATATTTCACACAGTTCTGAAGTAGAACTTCTCATTTTGATTGTATGTGATACTATACTAACTCACGTGGTGTTTTTTCCCATTCCCAGGGTGGGGTGTTTGCCTTCTCTGGGGCTGAAGTGAGGGAATGTATCTTTATGAAGTGCTGTTCAATCTCTTCCCTGTATTGTTCCTGTTTTGAATACAATGGGGAGCCCACAGTATGGCCACATAAAAAACAAATAGGGGATCAGCCCTTCTATGGTTACTGCCCATATGCTTTGAGTATGTCTGAGACAACTTTGTCTCTTCATTTTTAGGAAGTAACTTATCTCAAATGATGTTGTATTTCCTGTGGGGTTAGATGCAATGACTGTGTAGGCAGGGAGGCTGCAAGTTACCACCCATCAGCTGACTGTTAGTAATTGCTTGGTATGTTCCCAGACCTGTAGATAATCGTGAGACAAATTAGGTGACATCCTCAGTTGATGAAGATGACCTGTTATTCCCAAGTAATCTTGCTTTCCATCAGAAGAGACACTGTTTCCCCAAGGAACTTGAAAATGTAATACAATAATACTTTACCTGATTAAACTAAGCAACTGAGTATGAAGTAACTTACATGAGTTAAGAGTCTGTCTATTAGCTGCTCTATTATGTTTCAGCCCTCATTAGCACAATAATTCATCATACTAGAAAATGTGAATTGTTCGTTATGAATAAGTATAATAATATTCTGCACCTGATAGTTATTAATTCTACTTTAGTCTGATTTATCGTAACGTTAAACTATTCAGTGGTTGAAGAGACAAATAGAAGTTCATTTTCATGTTGTTCTGAGATACAGTATGTAGACTGTTTTGGGATAATAATTAGATGTTGGATGCTACTACATTTTCTGAGGCAGAGCTAGTGATTGCTTGAAAATTATATTTAAATGACCCGACTGCTTAGAAACCATATAGCCTAAATTGTGCCATCCGCTGCTGCTGGATGGAGCTCTACAAGAACATTTCTTTCAATGAGAAATGACACTACTTTTATGCTGACACTTTCTGTGTAATAATAGTGTTAGATTTTGCCAAAGAGCCACAATTGTTGCTAATATGACAGTTTGTTGAATTGTTGAATTTTGAATGGAGAGTAATTGAAAATGTACATTACTGTGGACTTCACTGGGTGAGGCAGGGGAGGGTGGAATTAGAGTTAGCTTCTGGCTTTACTCTTGTTTAAAATGCACATGATGCAGTTTTGATTGTGCAAACAATTTTTTAAACCAGTCTTAGAAAGCAGCCATTTACCAGCAGTTAGCAGGAAGATTATGCTGGAGAGATGATACAAAAATGTTTATATTGACTTAAATTGAGATAGATTGCTTTAGCTTATTCCACATGCTCTTTCTAATAATACCAAATGTTGGTAATGATTTCCCTCTGAGAAATCCAGAATTCTTTATAAACATTTAATGAATTTTCTTTTGTAAAACAAAACATGATATATCAGTGTTGCAAGTACAGGCACACACAGGAAAGTCAGTAGTCAGGAGAGTCTAGGTTTGCTGATTGCCCTCTTTACCTTCTCTGCTGGGATGCTTTTTCCTTTGGGCGGTGACAGTCAAGGCAGAATTTGATCTGTAGATACTGCAGTGCCAGTTAAAACAACCTGGCACGCTTACTGAGCAGACGGCAAAATTAAGTATGAATGTGTCAGGTGGTAGCTGAGAACTTTGTTAATGTGAATGAGAGAAGAGCTTGATACTTGCTGTCAGAGACTGGAGGCAAATTCTCTATGGAGCCACATCAGGTTTCACATGGATCTACAGCTACCGGTTTCACTGGCATTGCTCATCATGTGTACCAGGAGGCTTGAGAAGAGGAAAAAAATGTTGTGGTTTCTCATGTGTGTCTAAAATGGAAGATAAAGTTGTCTCATGTTCTCTGCTGAGCACAGAGGTCCTTAAGGTAGTAGTCGTCTTCCTCCTCCTTCTGTATTTTAATTCTCACACCATTTTTGCACTCTCTAAATCTCCTTTCTGTGGCCAGATCTGTATGGTGGTTTTTTGGTTTTTTTTTTTTTTTTGCTCAGCTTTGTGATTGGGACTGTAAGGGAGCAACAGTTTAGGATCTTATGCTTGTCCTGCGTCAGGTAATTCCTTTATTCCTGTGTTTTGGAGAGGCTGGTCAAAGTCTTTACATAAGCATATATGGAAAGTCATGGCCAGCTTTAATTCCCTTGCTTTCCTGTGTGAAGCCTTTAAATGAAATTAAATGCGCTACTCTGCTAATGTTGCAAATTAGAGAAGATGGTCCTTAACTGAATTATTATATGCTATGGAATGAGTGAGACATTCGAAAAGGGACCATTTGTAACTAGTGTCAAGTTTGTGCTTTGTATTTTGCAAAATATTCTTCAGGATATTATTGCTACATATCTCCATCAACATATGTAGGGATATCTCATAATAAGTTTATTTGTGGTTCAAATTTCATCCATTTAAGAACTATACAGATCTTTCTGTTCTCAGTTGAATTTGGAGTAGGGCTTTCTGTTTATGAATATCGCATTGTTTAAAGGGCAATCATTTGTACACACTGGATACATATAGGTTTTGATTGTATTTTAGATGCTTCTGAGATTAGAGTAAATATCAGCATCTCCATAAATGGTCTGAGCTACAGGGCTGTGAAAAGAATGGATTTTCAATTTTCTGAACAAAATGAACCACCCCAAATTCTTTGAGGTCAAGTGAAACATTTTTCCAACCTGAAATGGATTTTTAACATCTTTTTAGTTAATAATTTTGGTCAGTTTATAATACTTTGTATGAAAAACTCTAATAATGCTTTCAAAAACATTGAAACAAAATGTTTCAGAATTGCATGCATTCAGGATTTAATTTTTTTGACCAGTGCTGCCTGGTGAATAGGTCCGAGTTCACAGGTAGTTACATTAGTTCTCTAACTGCTTTTCTGCAGGAATAAATGATTTGTCTGAAAAGTTTTAGCTTGCTATACTCCTGGAAGAAATTCACCTTCATGACCACTGCCTTTTCTTTCTTCCGCTTAGGATCCAGGAGTGAAAGGTGATTGTTCTGTATTTACTGACAGCACATAGGCACCTCTTTAGCTGGTCTAAATCAGCATAACTCTGGTGGATTTATACCTGCTGAGGAGCTGTCCCTTTCTGTTCATTACTAATTCCTTAAACTCATTCTGGCTTGATTTTCAGTTAGTTCACCTTGACTTATTGTCCTTCATGATTTTAATATTCATTTATGTTTTTGATCACCTGCTGACTCAATCATTTTTGAGCCCTTGTATTTCATTGCAATAACTAATTTCTAACACTAACAATCCTGACTTTTCTAAACATTATTTACTTTTTTTTTCTTTTTCCTTTGGTGTCCTTATTAATCTTCTCTCACTAAATTTTTTTTGACATTTCAACTTTTTACATGATTATTAATTTATGTTTTACTTATTTAAACTCATTCCACTTCTTCCCCTTACACAGTGAAAATTGCTGTAGAGTCCATTAGAATCCCTCAGTTAATTTCTGGTGGGTTATGGCCGTCTGTGCATGTTCTTGTTGCTGAAGTAGTGTTTCTTGAGGATAAGGAATTCTGGTCACCTTTCTTTGTTTTGGAAATAGCAGCACACATGAAGCAGTGGAAACCAGTTACAAATTTTGAACTGGAATTTCAAATGGAAAAAAAGTTCTGTTTCTGTTGTTTAATTATGTTTTCTCTAATACTGCTATTCTCGCTCTAAGGACAAACTTACCTGCAAAGCTCTGATTTCTTCCAGTCTAGAGGAAAGGGAGGGTGATACTGTTAGTCAAATTCTGCATCAGAGGTGGCCCCATATGTAGGATGGATCTTCACTTTATACAGCGAGTGTTTTTCTGTACATTGGTGCTGTGAAGAAGAGAAAAAGTTGCTACTTCGAGTTAACACTTGACTGTGAATAACTTAGTAACACTGATATTCTTCTAGTTCTGTAAATATTTTGAAAAGCTTGTGAAGAATCTGTACGTTCAAGTTAAGATCAGTGTGAAAAATGCTTCCGCTTAGGTTTCTCTGTGTATGTACACCAACTGTTTTGTACGCTCATATTCATCTGATGCAATAGGCATGGTCAGTTAGAAATTAACGACTAGGTCAATTATTGCAGTAGAGATTTAATGTACTGTCCTGAAGGAAGATTTATTAGTAGTAGATTGACATTCTTGATAACTTTAGCCCAGTCCTTTAATTTTCAGTTATTTTAGTTTATCTGTGGTAAAACGACAGTGGTGTGAGGGAGAAAAATTGAAGTGAAATCTTACATAATACTTCACTTGAGATTTTTTTTGCATCTTAACTATGGCACTTAACTTAAACAGCTCCAAAGATCAAACTGTTTTTATTCTGAAGTTATCGATCTCATTTTCCTTTTGCAAGTGCTGATTGTTGAAACTTCAGATATGTCTGCAGCTTATAAATGCCTGAGAACACAAAACCCAGCACGCCTAAAATCTGACTTTGGTGCTTTTATTGGCTAATATTTCGCTCTCTGTTTTCTCACTCTGAAGCTCTCTACTGTAAAGCTGAATCAAAATCGCATATTGCACATTGCTTTGGGACTAAAAGGGTACACTGACAGAGGCTCAGAGAAGTGTGTGCAGAAGTATGAGTCTCCAGCTGTACAAACTAGAGCTACTTCTGGCATTCACCCACTGGAGCGGTGAAACACGCTGCTCCCTACAGCCAGGTACAGTGCTATAGAAAAATCGGCTCCCCCCGCCCTCGCTCAGTATTTTCAGAATGGTTCCTTTTTTGTTCAGAACATTTCTGTTGTGAAACGTTTTAAGATGATGAAACATGGCTTGAAGTGGGAGGGGGAAAAGTCAGGTATGGTTTTGATCTCAGCAGGAGCCAGTAGTCAGGAGCAGCTGCTTCTGGCAGAGGCACTGTTCTGATTTCGGTGAGAAATGGGGGCTGTGGGGGTCCCGACTCGTGGTAATAGCTTGTCTTCTTGCATGTTAGCCCTGCCTGGGTTGCAGCAGCCCCCTTGAAGCTCACAAAGGGGGGTGGCTGGGTATGCCACTCCATAAGGTAAGGTCTGTTGTCTGGGGATCTCCTGGCTCCAATTAGATCTGAACTCACCTGCGGATGCTGTTGTCCAGCAGCCTGAACCTTGCAGCTGCCTCTCAGCTGACGGGTGGGATCTTCCCTTTCCAGCAAGCAGCCCTGGGCTGCTCCGGGTTGAGCAGCCAGCCCAGCCTGCACGCTGGGACATAAGGGCTCAATGCCAGCCCAAGATGTGCAGGGCCTGCAGCAACCAAGATTCCCTCTCCCAGTAGTTCCCAACACAGCCCAGCAGCTGAGGGACATATTTTGGATTTGTGAGAGGCACCAGCTCCAGTCAGGCCACTCTGCCGTGCTCTTAGAAACCTAGAGAGTGCAGCAGCTCTCCCCAGGTAACTACAGGTGCTACAGCTCTCTCTCCCAGGAACTGGCAACTTGCCCGTCCTCCAACCAAGCAGGAGATGCTGCAGCATGCGGAGTGCTGTGTACCACGTCCCCCTGAGAATAGCAAGGAACTCAAGAAGCAATGATGAGAACGTATCTTTCTAATAAGCTGACTACCATTAGCAGTTTTTATTTTCCTAGTCTCTGGTGCTGTGTAAAGCTTGAGTAATATTTAAACATATTTTAATAATGGTTTAAAAAAATCCAAATATTTTAGTACATGTGATGGACTAAAATAAAACCTTGAGCGATAGTAACTGTGCCATGAGAGTGTACGTCTTTCCCTTTCTTAGTATTGAAAAAAGTGTTTATATTAGCGGGGGGTTGGTAGTAAAATATTTGTCCTCACAAGCCAGTGCAGAAACCTTTCCAGTTAGGACATGCTGCTTTGCAGTTGAAATTGTTACCAACGGTTTTCAAACGTCTTTGTGACATCTCCATGAAGTCCAAAGGCTTATTAAAAAGCTTCTCTGTGGTCAGGTGAGAGGTTGAGTGTGATCCTTCTAAAATCCTGGTGAAATGCAAATAAATCCATAAATCCAGATTCACTAGACTTCAAAGAAGTCATCTTGTACTGCCAGCCCAGATAAAGTGATTGTAACTTTAAGCAATGTTTCAAAGGACCAAAATGGGAGCACAGAAGTAACTTTGCTTTGCTGATCCAGTGGCAGGAGAGGCTGTTTTAGGGAAGACAAAGCACCACCAATATCAGAACATCATGAAGGCCAGATACAGTATCTCTATTTGAGTACCATTTACTCACCTGCAGGAATCCCAATTAACTGGAATTACCACCCCAATTAAGCAGCAGTCCTTGCCATTAAGTATCATTAGGCTTAATTTGGTTCCCTGGGAAATGTCCCGATTTAGCAGATTTCATGATTAAGCACCTGTAATAAATGCTTTAGCTTACATCTAAAATTCTTTTTTATTTCATAGGATCTGATCGCTAGCACCCAAATAGGAACTAATATGCCAACTATGACTTTTGTCACTTTGTTTTATTAATTGCCCTGTATATATTAACTTCTCTTGGCTGTGCAAAGTTTTGACAAGGAAATCTTTATATTTTTGCATGTCAATTTTATAATGCAAATATATCCTCATATATCTCACTGCTCTTGCTCTCTGACAGCCTGATTAATATTTTGTCACTATTTCTTAAGAGAGCAGCAAACCCCTCACGTGAATATCAGACGTATTTTGAGGAAACACCCTGTTTACTGTACTTTGGAGGAAGTTTGCTTGGCCAGCCTTAAGTTTCTACTTGGCGGAAAAATAATATTTCATGACCAGAAATAGGAATAGAAAATATCTCCAGTACCAAACTGTTCAAATGATCATGCATCAGGTGTCCTTTCTCTAAAAACAGGTGGTGGCAGAAAAGCTGTGTTGTAGGAAAATTCTCCAGCCTAAGTCAGCGGTCTAAATTAGGGTGCACATTGTAGATACCAGGAGAATGCAGAGGCACCCAAGACAGCTCTAAATAAGGGATCAGATCAGTCCAGCCACAGCAAGGCCAACAGTTTTCTGGGGTTAATTTACTCTAACTCATGAAATAAAGCCCTCTAGAGGGACTAAAGAGTATAATGAGAAATGGAGTGGGGAATTGTGGGGTTTAGTACTGCAAATACGTAAAGAACTAATACCAGCTGGTGGTAGCATCTCTGATGAGCGTGGGCTGTTGAGACATGCAGTTTACAGACAGAGAAGGCGACCAAGACCCTTTGCAGCATAAGCTGACAACTTCTATATAATCATGGTGTCAGATTTGTCTTGAATAGCAGCAAGGGCTGTGCATTTGCCAAAAAAACATGGTATCATTGGAAAATGTCTATTTGTGGAGTCCAGAATTGATTTTTTTTTTTTTAAAAACATCTCTGATTCACTGACCCTTCACTGAATCCAAGGCTGGGATCCAAGAGATTCTCAGTAGAGATTTTTTGGCCCTGTGGCCAAGAGCAAATTTACAGTGACTTTATAGTAAAAGTTGTTAAATGGTCACAAAACCACCTTACTTCTCTACAGGAAAATCTTGTTTACTTTTTTTGCTGAATTTGAATTTACACATCAGATAAAAGAGAATATGTATGGGGAAAATCTATTAAAAATAGTCAAGAGCAGAAGCAAAGAAAAGGAAATGGAGTTATTTCTCCAGGAGATTAAACTGGAAAGGAATAGAATGGAACTGAATAAGGGACTCCTTTAATCAGCTCTCTAATGGGAATGTATGACCAAGGAATCCTTTTTTGCATGTATGAAAGATCAAGGGGTTTTAATCACAAAATAATGATGGGAACACACATTAATTTGTAGGATCAGAAGGCACTGAAAAAATGGAAGGGAGTACAAGTACTTCATGGGATTATGTACAGAGGGTTTAAACATCTTGAACTTGTGCCATATGCACACTCCTTAAGTGGATAAAAAGCAATGAAAAGGCCTTGTCAGGAAGGGAAATACTTCTACAAACAGCTCTAAATATAAACAAGTATGCTTTTGGTCCCTGAAATGCTAAGGAAAACATACCAACAAGAGTAGAAACTGTTTTGAAGTGTTTTCACATCTGATGGCATGCTTTTTGCTCTCTCCCCCTTCCCCCCTTCCCACTCCCCTTCTACCCTCTCTCTCTCTCTCTTACTCTGTCTCACTCTCTCCCCAGTTTTGCCCCCATATAGGTATTCAGCAGCAGAAATAACATGATAAATTTTGGTACTTGCCTATAGATAATCCTGCCATTACACTGGTCAGAGAAAAAATATTCAGATTTATAAATTGCTTAAGGTAGGTTTTTCTTTTGATGTGTGCATAACTCCCATAAATGTTAATGCTAGGTCTGGGCTTCAAAAGGAGAATATGCCCCTTGCTGTACTGAAGAGTTAAGACAAGAAAATTTAGGAAATGGAAAAAAATCATCTGCCTCACCACTCCTGCTATTTATTTGGGTTTGGACCTGTGAAGAAAAGAGACAATTAAATCTCTCCCATCTATATAATTTTACCTAGATTTCATGCATAGTAAAATACAGAGGAATATGTCAGTTTATTTCTGTGGGATTTTTGCCCTTGGTTGCCTTAATTTCTGTGTGTACTTTTCTTTCTCCCAACAGCTGCATGTGAAATAAAACAGGTCGATACTTCTCCAACTGAATTGCTTCTGTAACAGAGCTGTGAGGAGGATCACTGACCAAAAGATCACCTGACCTTTCATCTTCTAGAGCACTGTCCGCTTGGAGTATGCTGATGTAAAACTGAAAAAGAAATAAACATCGTGTTTAGTAATGGGTCTAGGTAGTATGAGTGTGAGCATCAGCAGCCTAGCTGTAAACCTGGAAATGGTCCCATGCCACAGCTCTGGGTTTCAAGAAATCCAACATGAATGTTGTTTTATTAAACCAAAATCTTTAAGCTGAATAGCATGTCCTTCCTCTTAGAGTCCCAGTTACCAAAAAATGAAGGGCCAAATGCCATGTCAGCCAGAGCTATGGAAAGAGGGTTGCCAGCATAGAGCAGTCAACTGCGCTTAACATGGATCATAGCCTCAACAGGATGGCCTTCTGGGAGGACCAGAGATAAGGAAAGGGGAGAAGCAGCCTGCTACCTGAGGTGCAGTGGCCTGAAGCTAAGACTGTGGAAGAGACGACTTCATTTTACTCTACAGTAATGTAAGTATTAACGGGTCGTGTTGCCAAAATGCAGGGGACAACATTTGTAGTGGCTGTGTGCTTTCTTCTGTTAGGCCACCTTTATGAAAAATAGAGCTGTAAGAGGCTAGTAGATAACTGTAAACTGCATGTGAAGAGAGGCGTCATAGGAGAGTTTGAGACCAGGGAGCAAAGCACGAGGGACGTTTCGTACAGTGCTATAAGTTGTTGTAGTAGGGGAGGTGAGGTAGGAATTGCTGAACTGGTTTTGAGAGGTAGGAGGAAAATCTCAGCAACTGCAAAAATGTTTTACACACACAGTGTTGTGTAAAACAATATGGAGCAGCATTCCTTGGCTGTCATAGTTCTGAATGACAGAAGCATTTTCCATTTGCTTAAGTCTCCTGCAAGGGTGCCTGTTTTCTAGACGAGAAACAATGCAGCAGGTACCTGCTTCCAAAGAGAAATTTGCTGAGCTTTTCTAAAAAATCTGGTCTTTCATACCATTTATCCACTGCAACTTCAGGCTATATAAGTGAATTTTTAACTGTTTCAGAGGTGGTATTTTGGATTTGACTGCAGATTTGTATAGATGCTTCCTACTGACTGAATTGCGTCAAACTCAACAAAATTCTCAGGACGATAAAAAGTGAAGCTTTTGAAATAATTTCCTTAGCTGAGGCCTATATCTTCTACTGATGTGAGAGGTGTTCTTATCTGCATGGGGAAGTGCAGAGGCAGGACCTTTAAGTCTGACATTATGCTCTTTTAAAAGCAGTGCTGCAAACCTGTCAAGACTCACTGTTCAATATTCTAATATTTCTAGTAAAATAACTGATGAGGGACTTCATATATCCTGAAGTCTATTAAACATAAAAATCTGCAAATTTCTGTTTTCAGTTATAAAGTCAGGTTGAGTTCTGAGACCTCTGTATGCACCTCCAATGAGAATTTTTGCACATTTGCCATTAATCAATAGTAGGTAAAAAAAAAAAAATATTTCACTTATGATCACTAAGCCTTCTGTTTACAAGGCACATATCCAGTTAGAAATACTTTTGCTAAATGTTATGTATTGGACTCTTTACTATTTTATCTTCTGTTGTAATATTTTAATAATAGCCACAGCACAGGATGTTAATATCCTTGCATGTGTTTTGTCCCCCACCGATGAACTGATCTTGAACAATCATTTGAAACCTGACGAAGAGGTCCCTTTATTATTATTTTTGTTCTTTCACATGATCAGAAACCTTCTGAGGAGAGAGCTGGTGTCTGTGGAAAGCATCTGACTTCTAAACAGATTGCAGGTTAGAGTTGCTTGGACAATACAAGTAAGGAGTCATTTATTATATGCAAATATAACAGATTGACATAAAACCCATGACTTCAGTCAACTAGAAAATAATACTATAACTGAGATATGTTTTTGAAGTTGCTGTTTAGCTTCATATAAGGGGAGAAAATCTCCTGTAGCTCAGATGGGCTTATTTGAAACCAAAGCTTTTGATGTTATAATGTGCAGTCTAGATTCATTAATCCCTCGTTCAAAAAAAAAAAAAGTATCTTAAATGAGTAATAAACATAATAATGAAAATAACTGCCAGGAAGAACATGAGTTACATCACACTTAGTGTTCCAGCTAAAGATGAAAATGAACTTTGGAAACACAGGTTACGCTAAATGAATTTAATTTGTGTTTTGATACAGAATGTTTAAACATGTTGTTATTTCTGGCACCAGGGCTGATAGCTATTAAATGAGAACATCTAAGAACATCAAAGGAACTGGACCTTTTATACTCTTCAGCACCCCCTTGGAGATGTTTATCTGGGCTGTTATCTGGATCCCATACAAGCATCGAACAATGTGCCAGTCTCACCAAGTTACTCTCTTTTCCCAAAAGTTCTGACGCATGCATTTCCTGCACAAATGTTCCATATTTTAGAGTTCACTACAAGTGCACAAATAAAAGTAGTTTGTACTAACAGACTTGACTGTAGATACTTGAAGTTTTTCTTCCATAAAGTATTTGAAATAGAAAAGAAAACTTCCTTCTGTTTGACTCAAACTAAGTTTCCAGATGTCAGGGTCAAAGGTTGGAGATAAAAGTATCAGGTTTTGGCCTACTCTAACTAGACTTCAGGCCAAAATGTGTGAGATCTTCCCTAGAGGGGGTTCCTTTTGTACTGGTTCAGTTTTCTTCTTTAGCCTCTCCCAGTAAGAGGTCCCATTCCATGCTGCTGAATTATGATACTTCATCTCAATCGTTAAGACACTTAAAACCTGTATTTACTGTTTAACACTTGGCTGCAAGTCAAACCTTTTAAATATCTCTTTTTAAAACTTTTCCATTTTGCAAGCTGTTCATTCTTTTCTTCCTGGGGCTTTGGTGACTGTGCGTTGGTCCTCTCGGCTGACATTACAAGATTCCTGCTCCAAATATGCCAACAGTGTGCAGTAAAACAAAAAAGAGGCCTCACAATTTACACAGCCTCAAAAGATGTATAAAGGCTAGATATTAACGGACAAGATATCCACTTGGCATGTTCACTGGCATTTTGCTTAGTTTGGTGGTGTTTTCAGTAGCTGAAACTCTTCAACTACCTGAGAGAAAAAAAAATAAATGAACAGAGGATCCTGGAAAGGGCTTGAGGCAGATATTTATTAATGTAAGTATTAGAGTTTAAAACAATAAAATGAAGGCTGTGAGGGCTAATTTTAGGTGTTAGTGTTCAAGTCTAACCCATGTCTGGTCACAGGGTGAATATTTCAACTAAGGTGTGAAAGCCTGCATGTGTGAAGAAAGCACTTTTCTGGTCACGAGGCACTGTGGAGCCAAGAGATCCTGGAGTTGTTCTTCCTGCACTACTCCTCCATGGGGAAAAAGGTACTGCTTGGTTATGCATCCTGACTTCACTCATTCTCCTCCTCTGTGCTTTGCTAGGCATCTGTATTCCCATGTGGTACACAAATGTGCATGTTCCCCATGCCTTCCCCATTAGTGCTCTCCTGTATCTTCTCATGGAAGCGTGCCAATTCATCTGCATTTGGCAAAGAAGGCAGAACAGAATTTGCGAGGTGACCAGCACCGCGGTGGTTAGCTATAGCTTGGAGAGACATGACTCTTAAAGGAATTAAGACCTGAGGTGGCTGCAGAGCTGTGCTTTTGCTCCTGTGATCTCCGTTGGATCACTCCAGTACACTAAGCAGGAAACAAAAATAGATCCTCCCCAGGTACTAGAGGAGTGACTAATAAAACCACTAAGGCTAATTGAATTGACATTTGCAGATGGATACCTAAGGTAAGGAAGTAAAGTCACATGATGTAACATAGAGCCACTATTTACATTGGAAGAAAGGTTTATCTCCGTGTGCCAATGTCTACCTAAGTGCAGGAAAGCATTTCAGGATATCGCAAAAAGGGGAGACAGAAAACACCTTTTAAGTTGCCAAGTTTAGTCCCTTGCCAATATTGGGTTTTCCCCATGTGTACCGTGTGATGCTTTGTACTGTCTGGTTTTACACAATTCAGACAATAGGAACTTGACTAATTCCCTTGGATGGTAATGTTACGAGCAGTTGGAAAGGTTACTTTTTCTTTTTTTTTTTTTTTTTTTTTTTATGAGAGGGCAATTAGGGAAGTCAGATGCCGGGTATGTTTGGAAGTCCCTAGAGGAATGAGGCAGGAGGAAAAGTCTGCAAGTTACAGTGGTGTGGAAAAAAGGCCTCTTTTTGTAAGTCATCAAGGAGTTCCTTGCACGAGGGCAGTGGCACAGAAAGCCAAACGAACAGTAAAATCGGTGGAGGAAACGGCTGCTGACAGAACAGAAACATTGAGGGAAGCTTCACAATTGGCAGATCTAGTGTGGGTTCAGGGCAGTAACCACTAACAAGTTGATGTAGTTGTAGAAATAGGACTTCCTGTAGATAGGGGACCGTCACAGTGGGACTATGATAAAGATGAGCTCAAAGAGACAAGAAAAGGCCAGACATATAGGAATGAGAAAAATTTCCATAGTAAAATCCTGGGGTCAGGATGTGCTGGAGTCTTGCTGGTAGTAAAGCAGCAGTAGTTGTGGGCTGGGGCAGAGAAGAAAGTCTGGGCTGGATGAGGCGCAGGAAAGGAGGAAGGTAGACAGTTTCACGATGAGAGACAGAGCAATATTTCGTTTACTGTACATGCATTAAGGTTGGTAAACAGGATTATTATAAGTAATTATTTTGATGTTGCAAAAGCAGGGAGAAGACAGTTCTTTGTATTGCTCCACTGCAAATGCACAAATCGTTCCTGTGTGTTCTGTATCTATTAGCATTATGGTAGTGTTAATTTTCACGAAGGAGCCCACATTTTAGTGATTTTTTGCAGCTGCTATTTTATATTTCTGTACTTTTTATTCAGGCACTTCAGTTTCAGATGACTTGTCTGCTGGCTCATTTGGTTTTGTTTGAAGTGAACCCGCACTAAATGGTCACAGTTGTTCATCTGTGGTTGTTGAGTGAATTTTGTTTCTCTTCATTTAGTACTGTTATTCTGACTTATTTTATCTCCTACCCATTCTGAAATCATACAACTTCCTACCAGCTATTTATGCTTGTAAACTACTTATGGGCCAACTCTTTTGGATAAAAAGCTTTTTTGACCTTTGCAAGCCCCTGAACTTGGGTCCAGTGGAAGTTTTGTGAAGGAATTCTGTGAGGTCCAACAAAAAGCTTCATGGTTCCCTCCTTTTGTCCATCCATAAACTCAGATAGGAATTAACAAAGTAACCAGAAAGCTCAGGAGAAGTTCAGGAACTAAGATCCAGTCCTTCCTGTATCTCGGCTTAAAGAGCAGTTTGGTGCAATGCTGCCACTGTTGTCATCACTGCCTTTTAACAAATTAAACCATGCTTCATATCTTTTTGGTTAATGAGGTCAAAATCATATATGCTTCCAACAGTATTTTAAAAATGACAGTGGAGCTTTTGAAAATGTCAGTTCTTGATCTTTTCTGTGGCCCATATGACTTAAAATATTTTATAATGTAATATCTGTTTTGTTACTAGGTTTTTATAAACTCTGTCCATTTACATATTTTTCTGTTCTAAGTTCTGTTACTAAACACACCTGCCAGGGGTTATATTCTTCTTATGCATCTTTGCTGGGACAGAGATGTCAAAGCAACAGCCTCTGGCAACTACTTGACAATGCAGGGTCAATAGAAGATGCAGGGAAATTCATTTTTAGAGTAAAAAACTGAATTGTTAGGGGATTGACAATGCAAAAGATAAGCCATATGGCAGGTCAGAGAGAAGATTTAGTTATAAGTATAGAAGGGTTTTGCTGGGCAGTTTGACAGGATCATGCCTGTGAGTAGCAGGGCTGCAGGCAGTGAGAGACCAGGACGAAAAGGCAAAGCGTTACCTGCAGAATCGCTGCTAGCGTTGTTCTGGGACAGAGCAGAGAGAGTGGGGGAGAAAGCAAGAGTGATTTCAGCTGAGCGCTGTCGAGGAAAAGCTTGCATCTGTGAACAAAGAAACCACTTGCTGTTTGATTCCTGCTCTGCTTGCTCTCTGATTGTGTCAGGGACTGGAGGCGATGTGATTTACTTAACAATCTTGGGTTTGCATTTGGTGTTTTGCACAGTTACGTTTCAAAAAATCGTCTTCAAGTGAGGTGTTCTGCTGGTTTTTCTCTAGCTAAGTTTGCATATTGCAGAAAAAATGTGTTATTGTTTTTCCTCTTCTCTCTCTTTTTGCCTCCGCTGCTTCTAACGGAAGTTGCATCTGTAAAACCTTAAAGGAATTGGTATAGGGTCACATCCTGACACAAAGGCAGACAAAATAACTCCGTAATCATTATCACTGAACTATTATGGGAGATTAATGATTCATCTCAAGAGGTATATTGGTGTGTCTGTGTGTATATATATGTTTGTGTTAATAACTATTTTTATTTTCTTTAATGTTCCATTAAAAAATTGAAGCATTAAAGTTCTCTAGACAGCAAAATATTTTTTGAGCAGAAGACTTGTAATGGGGTAATGCCCTTTCTCTTCCTTTCTTTCCTCTGTTCCTCATTTTTTTTAATGTGGCTTTAATGTATGGTAAATATAATTGACTGTAGTGGCTATAAGAGAGCAAGTGAATAGTTTAAAAGAAAACCTCCTGTTTGATCATCTCACATAGAATGAAGGGTAAATACACTCAGCAAAGTCTTTCTGCAGATATGTTTTTGTTTTTAAAGCCACTTTCTTTTTTCTAGTTTGTTTTTAAAAGAAAAGAACAGACTATTCCAGATTTGGAAACCAATCATGAGGTCACCTGAAACAACAAAAAACCCCAAAACAAAACCCCTCTCAACTCCTGCTTCCTACCCAAAATGTTTCTTTTCACAAACTGGACAAAATTAATTATATTTGAGAGACCATGACCATTCTGATTGTATGTTTTAATAGTGCTGTGATTGACCATGAGTATTCATTTGCTTACATTTGAAGAGTCTTTAGAGAGCCTATCCAGACATCTGAAAGATACTATTTACAGTAATTTGTCATGTATATCTGGATTCTGTCTGTAATTTTGCTGTTCTAACTTTGGAATAACTCCATCGAGGTCAACAAACTACTTCAAATTTCACACGTTTACTGATTTAATCATCTGGGTTTTGGTGTTTTAGCAATTTACTGTAATTGTGGAAGGACCCTCGAGATGGCCAGAAGTTTGTCATTGACAGCAGATAATTGTTTGCAATTGGTGTAGATCTACCAGTAGCATTTCTAGGGTTTAAAATTTGGCAGTGCTCTGTTGGTGAAACACAGCAGATACCTACAATATGAATCAATTATCAGAATTGGACTCTGTATCTAAAATAAAGGATTGAAAGCATTTTCTCAGACTTTATGCATAACCGTGCCCTAGAATTTGTCCTGCTTTCTCCATTAGGTACGCTGGTTTTGGCTGAGGAGTATGAGCTTAGTGAAGTCACCCAAAATTGATTGATAGACTTCAAGTGGGTAGGAAACCATCCAGTTATTAGGTAAATAAAGCTTTTGTAGCTTCAGCTATTCAATGTCTCGTATCAAATAACTGATGCTACTTCTGCCTACAAACTTTTCTTCCTAAACATCCATAAACTGTGGGTAAAATCCTGTCTCCACTGAAGATCAGTCAAGGCATCCATGAGTTTGAGATGACACCTTGTGATCCTGACATGTATTCATCATCTAACTTCAGCTGCTTTAGTCTCTCAGTGGGAGCAAATTTTCCAGGCCCTCTTCTCAGAGTTTAACTATTTGCCAACATCCCTTTAGAATATGGTCACAAAATCTTTTAGTTGTTAAACATTATGTCTGAAAATTTTGCTGGTATTTTCACAGAAAACTTGGTCAGTGAATCACATATAGTTGTGTTTGCACGTGATTTGTGGGTGTATATATGGGACAGGGATTAGGGTTGGATGTAAGTGTATGATATATGATGGACAGGAATTCAAAGAACCCAGCAGCAACTCAGCCTCGTCCTTGATATGCTGCTGTCACCCCCTCACTGCCCTGCATGTTGTCGATAAATCTATCCCTTAAGTACATGTACAAGTATGTATAGTTTAGAAAATCAAATTAATCTAAAAGTCATTATCATAAAAGTCAGATGGAGCTAATACAAGTCATACAATACAAGTGTATTTGTATCTCTATTTGTGTCATAACTATATTTAAAGGTAAATGGAACTAAGCCATTTCCCTTAATAATTTTCCCCTCAATAATATAGTGCAAGTATCAATGCATGTAAACTCGATGAGTGACTTACGACTTGTGTAAATGGGTACTTTCCAGTTAGAGCTTTATAATAATTATTTTCATACTTTAGACATTTTCCCCTGACACTTACTAATTTTAAATGTAGCCTTTAACTGAATTTTTAAATTAGTATGGGTTATACTTTAATTTCATTAATGATCATGATAGTTTCTGAGTGATCCCATTTTATTAATTCTTCTTTAACACTGAGTTATTTACTCTTTATTTCTGTAATTTTC
>NW_010240549.1:0-12423 GCF_000690775.1 Eurypyga helias | reverse complement strand
TGTAAAAAGTCCTCTCCCAGCACATTGCGCTTTGCTAATGAGGTAACAGCATCCTGGATGTCCAGAGGTGCTGCCAGCAAACCGGTATCCACCCGCTCACAGGCCAGAGGGATGACTGTCCAGACCTGCACTTGTGTGGGCACTTAACCCACCTTATCCACTCTAAAAAAAAAAAATCATCTACCTCCGCCAGAATCAAATGGTAACGAATCAGAAGAGCTGAAAAGGAACCTTCGACTGAAGACTCTGAATACAGTCTTTTTTTTCCCCACAAGTCTGGGGGGAAAAAAGCTGCATTTCAATTAGCTGAGCACAGGAAGGAACAACGGAGAAAGGGCAGGAGTATCTTCAGGTCCCTCAGCAGTCTATCTGTAAAAAGGCTGGGTTCCCCTCTTCAAAACCATTCAAGCGACAAGATGCAGGATGAAGAGACGGGTGGCATCAGGCCGGCAGAAGCACGAGGAGGCTGTGCTCGCCGCAGAGGGCCCAAGGCCCCAGCAGCGCGAGGTGTGCCAGCACAGTGAGCAACGCCACTGCCGCCAAGGGCCCGGTTGTGCAAGTGCCGCTGGCAGCACAAAACTAACTCCTCACCCACCCAGATCGTTGCTCTGAGAGATTGCTTGGGAAAAAAAGAAAGAAATTATTTTATCCCTTAGAGCTGTGTAACCATATTGCATACTACACATGCGTTTCTGAAGCACTCATCACAACAACAAAAAGGTGCCAGACCAGCGCACTGTAGAGTTCCCTAAGGAATCACCAAGCTCCAAGAGACCTGACTATGCTTAAGGGAAAGCTCTGTTAGAACAAGGCAGTTCAACCACTGCAGCAAGTGTCAAAACTCAAGGCTAAGCTGGGTATTGATGGGAAACCACTGTCCCAAGACTCCATAAATACACACTCTCAGGTGTTCAGTCGTGGCAGGGCTGGCACTACTGTGCCAGTGCTGTGCAGCAGAAAAGAGAGGAAAGAAGAAATACAACTTTTGACAGCAAAATAAAGTATTATATTTCACTTCCACTGGAGTTAATGGCAGAACTTCCTAACCCTACTCAGGTCAGCTGCTCTTATGCAGAACAAGATGAATCACTGAAACAACACCTGAAAAAGCACACAAGTATTACTGATTAAATAGCTTGTATTTAATAGGAAATGTCATTCCTTTTGCACTGTTGGAATTCCAAAAACATTTTAGAAAACAATTATCAGCTGTCACAACAGTCATCAGTACCATTTACATTTACACACACTGAGATCAATCCATCTTAAAAAAATACGTAAGAAATGAAAAGTTCTAGCAAAGTTTAGTCATTCCAGTCTTCAAATGGGCTCCAGCATGAGTCTGCAGATCTCATCAGGAGACTTTAACAGTGGTCTTGTTAGTTGCTCATTAGTTAATAAGACAATACTTGAAAGGTGCTCGTGACACGCTACAACACACTTCCTCTTGGCAAGGTGTATTTTGATACTTAAGTAATGTAGTTAAACGAATTTACAGTTTCCACTGCAACCAGGTCAACCTATTTAATTCCTTACGTTAGGCAGGAGGAAAGATTTATTTCTGCATCAGTTTTAGTTCACACACAGTAAACGCAGCCATGTGCCACAGCTCCTTGTTTGTGAAGTCAAAGGGAAAGACAAAAGTTTTGCTGCCCTGCTTCTGTTCAGGCTTCCGAGTTGCACTGTGGCATGACTGTACTCGGTTGTTTGCAAAACAAGTTGATTTGTGTCCTAGTATTTCCATTGTAGAGAAAATCCCTTCCCTGTATTCTTTGTGTATTAAGTAACAATACAAAAAAATGCTTTTTTCCTAATAAAACATCAAAGGAAAAAGGAAACGTCACCTCTGACAATTTCTATGAACTCACATCTGCCCTAACAGCATCCTGTTCAATGTGGAACATGGTAGATTTTATTTTGTTAATAAAGATTATTAGCCAGGTAGATTTTAGACAACTTTTTTCCTGGCAATTTAATAAAACTCTTCAAATAAGACAGACAAGTATAGGGTTTGTATTTAAAGTGCTCTTTATCTGATGCAACAAATATGTGGCCAGGAGATGACTGAGGATGCGGGAGGGTGAGGGGAGTGGAGCAGAACCAGCTGGTCTAGGCTTAGACCCTAGTGCCAGGCGGTACAGCACTACCAGAGCACAAACCAAACCCGGCCTTTCGGGCTGAAACCCTACCACGCACGCACATCCTTGCCACAATCCGAAGAGAAGGCAGATGTTAGCGCCTGGGATGTGCCATCTCCTGCGGTTAGAACGCAAGCTCGGGGATTAGAAAACTCACTGAAGGAAAAAGCAACAATCAAATGAATGCACGGCGAATGTCCATGGGGCGGCCCCGGCTGGGTCTAGGTGGAAACCTGTCAGTGGGACCCGCTCGCCCTGGGAGCGTGGGGTTTGCTCCAGGCAAGGAGCCAATTGGATCAAAATGCGGTCTGAATGGAGGAAACTGGCCTGGTGCTTCTCCTGGGCCAGGAATAAGTGAGTTAATTGGGTCCCCAACATATGGAAGGGTTGGTCTCTCATCATATTCTCCACCAATGATCATTGGGGGATAGATCGGGTTTGATGGGAATGGGTTGGGAGGAAAGGGATTAGGATAGAAGGGGTTAGGATGAAAGGGGATTGGATGAGGTGTAGGGGGCAAAAACATCATGTGCCTCCACCGCAGGGCCTCTTTCTTCTGTTTCAACTTTTTCTTGTATAGCTGCAGGCAGAAACAAAGGAATTTTAAAGCTCGGCAAGTGCTTCATGTTCCACCTTCAGCAACCGCGTGCAGTTCTGCAGCACAGCTCGGAAATGCCATCCTCACCAGCCTGAAAACCTGCAACAGCAACTCCCCTGCCTGCCAAAGACCAAACCAGCACCTCTGGGAGGCCCCTAACCCACGGTTTGGGCATGCACCTAACAACTGGCAATGCCGTTTTCTCCTACTCTGACCAAACCCAACATGTGTACGCAGAACACTACACTTCCAAACCGAAATTTAACTCCAAGTTACTACCTCCCAAAGTTAATGAGTTCTATTCTCAAATTAGCCTGTGGAGAGAGAAATGATATAAAAAAGCCACCTACTTCTTTCCAGTCTGTGTCACGAGGCCTCGCCATAGGATCTACAGAGAGAAGCAAAAAAGAAGAGCAATCTATCTTGTTTTTAAGTAGCATTCACGCCACAGATGTCCATGATTCTTCTGCAAGTTCTGACAGAACTAAAAGACTGGAAAACACTTTTGGTCAATAAATTTTTCATAAAGATAATGCATCATAAAAAAAGATAAAGCTCCAGGACCCTTCAATAGGTGATCTACTTGCACGCCCACTCTATGTAAAGCATCACCTCTAACAGCTACTGAGGAAGTAGACAAACTGCAGAAACACTGTCCCCATCTCTAGCTTCTGGCAGCATTTCCCTTGGTCACCTTGTTTCTTCAATCTCTTGTGAGAAATTATAGCAGGATGTCTCTTCCCTCCACTTCCTAATGTCTGCAATAGCCAGTACACCAAGGTAGCCAGGGCAACAGATGAGAACAAGAAAAGTCTGTACCACTCAAGGGGAAGAAGAACGGTGTAGTCCGGCAGTAATGGCTCAGCAGATTGTCACCAGTTTTCAGGGTGGAAAACAGCGTATCCACCCAAGTTACACCTGATCAACGATACTGGTTAGCATCACAAATGACTGCATCTGCTCAGTGTTTAAAAACCAGAATTGGCTGCCTGAGGAGCCTCTTACCAAAATCAGACCTAGCCCCTCTGTTCAGATGAGAATGTAATTAGAAAAGCACGTGTCCCCACATTACCTCGGAAATCTCGCAGATACATGAACCTCCACAGAAGCTGGTCGTTGGAAGCCGTGTAAAGATCACGGCAAACAGCGGAGAGGGAGATGAGGGAACGGACATCCAGAAGTCTGAAAATTCGAAGCTTGAGCTCAAGAGGAAGGACCACCAAGCCAAACACATCTGGTAAGTTCAGAGCTACAAAGCGGAGAAAATAGAAGCATTACCTAAGCAGTGAAGAGTTTACTCATCTCTAAAGACCCTAAAAGAAAGGACGGACGTCATAGCCTTTCCCTTAAATCATTTCCCTTTTGTGCCTGCGTTACACCACTCTTCTCGGAAAGTACCGTGACTTCTTATAAAGCAGATCTCTTGTGACTCCAATTACGCCTGCAGAGTGCACAAAATAGGGCAAATGGTACCTTATACTAACCACAATTGGCCACCATAACGCTAAGAAACGTTCCACACACCTAACTGTGTGTGTAGGCTACCGAACAAAGGAATAGGTAAAGAAAAAGAAACCTGCCCAATTTCACGAGCCCACAAAAGCCACATTAAATACAGAGCACATGCTTCGCACAAAACCTTCCCGCACTGAAGCCTAGAGGGAATTCCACTGAATAGTCTTCAGACTACAAAGCTCAGACCTTTTAAGGCAATACCTAGGCAGAGAAAACCTGGCTTCCTACTGTTCCACAAACACCAGCTTCCTCCTGGTCCACAAACACCAGCTTGAGTTACTTCCTATCATTCTTTCCAAGGCCTTAATGACCGGTTGTTGAGAAGATCATTCCTGAGGTTAGACTTCCAAATATGATGCTATGTAAATTTTGCTGCTTTAACAAAGAAACAGATAAAAACTACAGAACTACTGCCACAGAATTCTTGTGGTATGATTTTCTCATCACTAAATGTGGAAGACAGCCACTCCACTTCTGTCTCTTAAGTGAGACTAGAGCAGTCAAAAATTAAAACCAGGCAGATATAATTTTACTAACATTTTCTGAGATAACAAAGACTTATATAATTTATTTAGAATGTACAGATTTTGTTTATTCTTTATATAGCCATCACCGAACAGCTGTTTCTAACAGTTTTCCTCCAAGGCCTTAGATAGACTCTCTTTCCTTCCATCCTCAAAAATGAAGTACCTTCTCTAATATTAAGTATTTCACTCACCTTGTCGGGCAGCAGCCAGAAGAGAGTAAACCAGCTGGTCTTTAAAGAGACGGGATAGTTTCTGAAGATCTTTGTAAACACCTGCAACCTTTTCTGTCAAAGAAGAAAGGCAAAAAGCTTAACTTCAGGAGTTTTTAATGCAAAAAAAAAAATATTTAATAACAGAAGAATTATGGTTTTCTTGTAAACAGAACTGTAATCTGCTTGTAATCTTGATGTGAGCAGCTCTGCAGCTAAGAGTATAACAATCATGCGGTAAGAATTCATCGACAAACTACAGACCAGTTCCATGGTCAGGCTAGGCTTTCCTTTGGCCTTAAAAAGCACCATTAGGAGAAATACTTGTGTTCTGCAGAAACAAACAAACCGACCCTCAATCTGTCAGAGCTTCCTCTGCCAGATTTCAAAGCTCCTGTGTAACATGCACCGATGTTGTAAATGCCTGCAGTACTCATTTTTCTGACAGGAATGTTTTTCCATGCTGTCTTCTGAAGAAACAGGAGCCAGAAGACTCTACTGTTCTATCAGACATTTCAGTGCTCCGTTATTCTGCTTTTGGCTGGACTTGTACATCAGTGACTGGGGCTACCCAGGGGACAGTGTAGGACACTGAGTCAGCCTCGACTGCCAACAAAGCACTTCATACCTACTTCAGAGAACAAAAGGCTACTCCTTACAGGGTTAACCCAATAAATTCAAACTGTTTCAACAGGAAGATGTGAGTAAATGGCTACATTCTCTGAATTCCTTTAACCACAAAGCTATGACTCACCTATATGGTAACCATATTTTTATTCTTTACCTATTTCCTCTACTGAACTATACCCTGACTCACTCTGTGACATCCTTACTTTTCAGTTTACTACTACGAATAGCATAGCTCAATCATACCTGGCTCCTGAAAGCAAATGAAGGATGCTGGCAATAGCTGTATTCTCTTAACACCTTTAATCTCCTTGTTGATTTTTAATGTTGCTGAAAACAGAAGGGGGGAAGGGGGAGAAATTTCAACATTTAAAACACTTTTGAGAGATTACAAAAATCCCTTCATTACTGCCTTACCCTTCAGAGGTGTTTTACTTTCCTCCCTTACCAAATTCCTTTAAGGAAAACGCCTAACTAGAACAAGCAGCTAGAGAAATAAACATTTCAGAAAAACAAAACAGAACTTAAAATAGCAGAGAATAAACTAAGATCTTGGTGACAGAAACCAAGCATTGCCTTCAACAGTTCTGTCCCATGGAAATAGATGTGACACAGCTAAAAGAGGCACACAGCAAGCATTATAGCTCCATCATTGAAGAAATATTAGCTTGAGAAAGACTCAACAAGCTTACTGTATGGACACTACATCTGTGGTAGCTTCAACACTGTTCTAAACCTAACCTCACCCCGATTTGTTAAAACATCGGATCAAAATGTGTACATGTCCCAAGGAAACAGATGTGCTTATACAAATTGGCACGATCGGCTACAAGTTTTACAAATAAATATCAAACATTCTAATCAAAGATATCTTGAAATTAGAATCAAGTCCCAATTTAATATTGGTTCTGCCAAAAAGTGGAAATGCTCAAATGCTAAATAAAATATGAAAAATGAAGGGATCAGGGGGGAAGGGGGAAGACAAATGAAAAAAACTCTCCCAAAACCCACCAAGTTATATGGAAGTTGCTTCAAAAGTAAGTAAATAAATAAAAATCAAAATTCCCAGAATTTCTGGACTAAATGGCTTGAACTAAATACAACTTTTGAGACCACAGTTAAACTCTTAGTGTGCTACAGGAAAGATTATACATTAAAGCTAAAGAATACATAGTCTAGAAGGTTTTTCTTGGGGGGGGTGGGGTTTGGGGTTTTTTTGTAAGTCTTGCAAAGGACATGAGACAAGACAAAAATACTGTAGCTGTAGCAAATCTACCTCTTTCAGTGTTTGGCAAAGTATACCAAAGCAGCTATGAAATGAGACAAGAAACAGATTTCTACAACATTGCAATGAAGAGCCCAGCTGCATCCCCTAAGGACTGAGCTGTTATGATCAGAGGGGCAGAAACGTTAACACTGAGACAGGAAATGCCAGAATATTCAGCATCAGGAAGTAGCATCTCTTGCACCTGAATCAAGGTGCAGTTCTAAACAGGGTGCACAAAAGCACATTTGTGTTTTCTCTGGCTAAACAACGGTGATGTTTAGCAGTGTGCATCCAGGAGAAAAGCTTGACCACCTTACCATTAATAGCAACAAGATCTCCCAAAGGCACACAAGTCAAACCAGCAGAACCTTCTTCACAAAGGGGGTGTGTGTACTGTAGCTTATAAACACCATTCCCTCTCCATTTCTCTGGCATAGACACTGCTTTGGCTTCTGTCCCCTAAAAACACACAGAGATAACACTGCCATACTTTAGCCATGTACCAAGACTAAGGGTTGGGAAAAAAGAGAAGTAGAAGTTAGGAACTGCCAGAATACTTCTTGCAATTCAAATCTTAACTTAGTCCTAACGCGCATGCCAGAACACTGTAATATTTCTTTAAGACGTGTACTTCATTCTGTCATTTATCCCAGCATTCTGATAACTCCTGCAGGTATATTAATTTTCTGCATGAAAAACATGTCACTGCACCTTTTCCGTGAACTTATGAGGTCTGACAGAGCTTGAAGAATCACAGCTTGTAATCCACTCAAAACTCTGAGCAGGCCAGCAGCTTTTCCTTTCAATTTCAGCAAGAAAAGGCTCAGATGGAATCCCAGAGGGGGACACAACATAACCACAAATACAAGTAGACTTTCTCTCTTTCCTCTTAAATCTGCACAGCAATCATCTTCCCTACTTCCAAGCCTACCGACCGAGGCAAACCTTCTTCCCAGTGGCAGATGTACTCTTCAGATAATATTTCAGGCTATAGGAATGCAATTAACTTAGCAGATTCATTAAACTGGTACTGGTCCATTGGACATCTAAACTGACCTGCTACATGTGCTTAGTTAGCCTCACCGCAAGAAAAAAAACATAAGAATTCAAACAACTTCTCCGAGAGCAAATATGTTTTTGCACGTTTAGCCACGTATCAGTAAACATATGATGCAAATCTGAAAATCTAAAGGGAAAAGGTGAATTCATACATTGTGCAGAGGTACTGCCGTAGGTGCTCAGCTACAAGTTAGACAACGCCGTAGGTTAGCGGCACCAAAGCCTAACTGAACTCAGCTGAAGTTAATATGGAACTGGAGACCACATCTTGTCAGACCTAGGCCTCGTTAATGGCCATTTGAGCAGGATACTGATGCTTAAGGCAGTGCTTCAAAGAAGTGCTACAATCTAAGTACATCTACACAAGCTCAAGAGTGTAAAGCAGAAAGAGGAGGTTATCAGCTGGGTCCCAGTAAGGCTGAGGACTGGAAGAAACATGGGAAGAGTACTCTTCTCGCACACCTAAAAGCTGCTGTAGTATTTAGCCTTAAGGCTTACTGGTCAGGCAAATTAGAGAAGCTGATACTTCAACAGCCCCTGCTGCTGACTGACATATTCAGAGCCAGAAGTGGATCTTCAGATGCATCTTGTATCACACATTCCCATGATATTCCACAGCTTTTTCATACAAACCAAGAGATTTCCTGACTGGTTGTGCACCCACCTGAGGTACGTAGCCTGTCTCCATCATGAGAAGATGTACTAGAACAATCAAGGCATCAGTGGCACTGGTACACTCAGCAGAAAGGTAGAGCATCTCTAAGGAATGTGGTATTTCACCATCAGCGGCTTCACTGCACAGCATGGGCTCAGAGGGATAAGAACCTGTACCTTCTTCCAGGTCAACATCTTCCGGCACTAATCCAGAAGTAAATTCTAAGCTGGATCCTGCCTTTAAAGGAAAACAAAACATACCTTCATTCAGAAAGTTACACCTCAATTCATCTGCTTATTCCAGTCCTCAGAGGCACCAAGACTATTCTGCTGATTTCTCAGTTTTTCAGAGTCATTACAATGCCATTTTCTAGCATCCCAGCTGGAGACTGGGATTATACACATAGCCTCTGTATTTTTTGATAATTATAATGCAAGCCCTTCATAGAAGGGTCTGTCATTTGATTGCATATACTACTTGAAGACAAACTGGTAACATATTAAAGCTTCATCAGAATTATCACAACATAGACAGGAATATTTTATTCCCTGTAGTACCACCGTTTACTTAAGTATAGCCAATGGACATGGAAAGTAACCAAAACCTTAACTTGGACTGCTTAGCAACACAAGACTGCTTAGAAACACAACAGGTCTAAACATCGGGGGTTTTTTTTTGGGGGGGGGAATCATCAGTGGAATATATCTGCTGACGCTTGAGGATCACTACAGTTTTATTGTGGCTTCCTTTGTCTACCAAAAAAACCACACAGTGTTGTTATGTAACTGATAGAACTACCCACAGATACATTAAAAAAAAAAATAGTAGTGAATAAAAACCACAAGCAGATTTGCCGAAGAGAAGGGTCAGGAAAGGGAAAAAAAAGACAGACACAGGAGCTTGCATGCCCACAGCACCACGTAAGGGTTATTGCTCCTGGCAACAATCAATGGGACAACGATCCAACTACATTTTCTTTCATTACTGACAATACATTTATCCCAAATTTTAATTTTCATAGGTTAAAACAACAGTTTTGAATGACCCAATATAAAGATTATATTGAGAAACATTTTGTATTTGAAGTTTGTTCCAAAAAAAAAAAAACCACCAAAACAAATCTACTTGCTTTGAATGAACATTGGAAGACAATCTCCTTCCAGCTTCTCAGGCTCCTGCCTAAAACAGACAGGATCGTATAACATGGTAGACTGTGGCATTAGGCTGTGCCTGCAGAGTCTCCTCCAGGAAAATCATTCACCACAGCAGCCAGCACTTGTTGGGAGCTGTCACCAGCTTGACTTATTATATGTACTGTCACACAGGAAATAAACCACTGGGTAATACAAAAAGCATGCTACTAGCTGCATGAAGCATACAGGTGTACATCTGTATGTCCCTACGAAGCATGAGACAGGAATTCTCTCAGCAACACAACCTTGTGCATGAGACAGACGGGTCTCACCTTAGAGCAGACCATCTGAACCACAGGGTACTGCTATAACCCATTAGAGAGGGATCACACACTCACCTCGTGAGTGGTGTTTCCAACAGGCAGTGCCTGTTGCATTTGTTCAGTACTCAGTAATGTAAAGGCCACACAGAAATTTAAGTCAGCTCTGACTGAGCTGCAAGCTGTTTCCTCAAGAAGACAGCACTGAGGTAGGTAAAGCAACACACTCCTAACTTCCTCATGGAAAGTGTATGTTCCAGCAGAAACATTAAATCGTGTAAAAATGTCAGACCTGAAAGTTCTCGTGGTCTCTGAACTAGCTTTTGTGTCACAGCTAATATATAGTGAACAAATTTCCATCCAAATAACTGGCTATAAATCAGCCAAGTATAAGTAGCCAAATATTCTAAAAAGATTCTCTACTAAAGATATAGACCAGTTGGAGCGAGTCCAGAGGAGGCCAGGAAGATGCTCCGAGGGCTGGAGCCCCTCTGCTATGGGGACAGGCTGGGAGAGTTGGGCTTGTTCAGCCTGGAGAAGAGGAGGCTCCAGGGAGACCTTATTGCAGCCTTCCAGTACCTGAAGGGGCTACAAGGAAGCTGGGGGGGACTTTTTACAAGGGCCTGTAGTGACAGGACAAGGGGTAACCGGTTTAAATTGAAAGCAGGGAGGGTTAGATTAGATATGAGGAAGAAATTCTTCCCAGAGAGGGTGATGAGGCACTGGAACAGGTTGCCTAGAGAAGCTGTGGATGCCCCATGCCTGGATGTCTTCAAGGCCAGGCTGGATGAGGCCTTGAGCAACCTGGTCTAGTGGAAGGTGTCCCTGCCCAAGGCAGGGGGGTTGGAACTGCAATCTTTAATGTCCCTTCCAACCCAAACCATTCTGTGATGCTACATAATACAGCAACTGACACAGAGACCTTCATTTTCGTTTTGTGTTGTACAGGACAATTCTCATGTACTTACCCTCTCATCAATCCTTTGGACTTCCACTGGAGCTTTCTGCTTGTCAGATTGCTCATTCTGCCATTCTTTTGGACTGTTGGCCTGACTTCTGTCAGTAATCAAGGTGGATGACTCATGACCATTCTCAAGTCGGGGAGCCGCAGAAGGAGGAAGAGGTAGGTTGGGTTGTCCATCCTCTTCTCCTAGTAATAAGCATATCAAATCACCAGAAACTATCCCATATGAAGCTAAGGTCTTCTGATCTTCTGTGAGAGCATCTTTTCTGTTCAATGTTATTGAAAACTCTGTATCAGAACTACAAAATAGAAAAGAAAAAAGGAAACATGTTCAGCTGCACCTCAGTGACTGCACACAGAGGTATAGTTAGAGATATATACTGCATACTACAACAGCACTATACCATGGGTTTTAATCCATTAATAATTAGCAATATACTAAAGGAAGAGTGGGGGGAAAAAAGACGGTATGAAATTACTTTGCCCTTGCTTCTCTTCAAATATGTTTTAAGTAGCTGTAGCTGCCTGGTAGGTATAATTCCATTTACAGTAATTGCTCATAGAGCAGTTATGAAGGAAAGGAAACCAGTGCCCTCCACATTAGAAGACACCACACCTAGCAAAACAAGCTTTAAATAAGCTACTGGCTAAGATTATTTAAAAACGAGACAGCGTTGCAGACTCAATCATCTTGCTTTTTTGATTAAGAAAAACATTAGTTTATAAAGGTCGGCAGCTGCCCTACAGCATGTTATTTGCAAATGAGGGTAATAAGAAAAGATGCTTCACGGCACGCACTCACCAAAAAACCAACCCAAATAGAAAAGCACGAGATTAGCACGGAAGCAGCTATCCAGTACCAGCCGTACAACACACTCGCTGTGTCAAGACACGCGGTAACTTCAGATTTCTCCCACCCACACCGCTACGCAGCACAGTGCTATCAAACACACCTATCACCAGTGGAACGGCAGAACAACGGGCCTAGTTAAAGGGTTGTGACTACAAGCCCTTTAGCCACCACCAGAAAACGAGCCCCTTCTGCAGGTGTTTCTCAAACTGATTTTGTGAACTTTACTCTCCTGTAAAGGCTGCCATGAGTTTATGAAATTTAAACCCAGAGGCTCTCCGAGAAGCCTGCAAAACTGTAAACCTGACAACCCTGCAGCCACTTGCGTAACGCAAAGGCCACGCAGGAACTTCAGTCGGCTGTGACCGAGCTGCAATCCCTATCCCACGGCTGCACATCTCCCAGAGCGTTATTTCCTCCCCTGTAGCCGACAGCCGGGCAGCGACCCCTGCTAAAGGCTACGGCGGGCCCAGGCCGAAGGAACTCAGCAGCGGCCTCTGCCCAGCCCTACACCAGCTCGCCGCGCCTCGGCCCCGGTCGCTCTACCCCCCCTCCCGCCGC